>NC_085859.1:24092192-24102192 GCF_034702125.1 Engraulis encrasicolus | reverse complement strand
CCACTAACGGCTCTGGTACCGGTGCCTCCAGCAGCAACAGCGGCAGCCCATCCAAGGCTGTGGTGGTCGGAGGGCTGCCTTCATCCTCCTCGGGCTCTTCGGGGGCTGTCTACCCAGCAGGGGTTCTGGGTCAGGGTGGTGGCCTGCTGTACGGCCCTGCCGGTGGTGGTGGTGGGGTTGGGTCTGCAGGAGGAGGCCTGGGCAGCGAGGGGTTAAAGACAGTGGTGTACGCGGACAGTATGGATTACCTGCTCTGGCAACAGAAGCACCAACAGCACCAACAACAGCAGCATCAGCACCATCAACAGCAGCAGCAGCAGCAGCAGCAGCAGCATCATCAGGCAGTATTACGGATGTATAGCGCCGGCAGTGGAGGAGGTGGCGCTGTGAGCAAGTCGCCTGAGACCTGTCTGCCTGGTGGGGGTGGAGGAGTCATGCTAGTAGGAGGAGGTGGTGGAGGAGGCGGTGGTTCCTCGTCCTCCTCGTGCTCCTCCAGGCCGTACCCGCTCACAGCGAGCGGAGGAGGCGCGGTGGTGACCGGAGGAGGAGGAGGTGGTGGCAACAGCAGCAGCAGTGGCCTGGACAAGGTCAGCTCCTCACCGCTCAACTGCGTGGGCATGCACGGCAACTTCTCGGTGGGCCAGTACTTCGCGCCGCCCTGGAACAGTGTCCTGGTCACGCCCGACAGCGACTGCTGCTACAACCCCCAGGAGCTGCCACCCGGCGCCGCCACCACCACCGCCACCAACATCTCCGCAAGCGGCCTGGCCTCGTCTTCCGCCGGGCCCCTCACAGGATTCTCCACCTCCCACCACCACCACCACCATCCGACATCCCACCTGCACCCACACCACCCCAACAACAACCACCACCATCATCTCCACCCCCACCACAACCATCATCACCCGCATCACCACCACCATCACCACCACCTCCACCCCCATCACCATCACCACCTGGGACTGGACAGTGCCGGTACCCTTGCCGGTGCCTGCGGCAGTGCCGGGGCCCTGTGCTGCGGCGCTGGGTCTCTGGCCAGCAAGGCGAGCCTGGGCCTGGGCCTGGCCAACACCTCGGTGCTGAGCAGCAGCCTGCAGTCACTGGAGTACCTGATCAACGACATCCACCCGCCCTGCATCAAGGAGCAGATGCTGGGCAAAGGCTATGAGACCGTGGCCGTGCCCCGGCTGCTGGACCACCAGCACGCGCACATACGCCTCCCCGTTTACAGATAAGAGAGAGCTGCCAACGGACAACGGACTGTACATTGTGTGGACAAGAGTACGACTGTTTTTGACAAATGTTGGAAGCCATTTTCAACTGTTGTTTTTTTGTGACCAGAAGACCTACCAACCATATTTCCTGGTTGGAATTGTCAGTCTGAAACCCCGACTCGCTATCAGAGTGGGACTTTTCTGCATTTGGGCAATTCCAAACAGAAAAGGGTTGTTGTTTGTTTTGGTTGCAAATTGACGGTTGGAAAATGCTTCAAATCCATTAAACTGAAGACTGGAACCTTCAGTAGAATGAAGCTCTAGTAGCTGCAGCAACAGGTGGACCACACTGAGGAGGAACCATGGGGGGGAGGGGGGGGGGTACAGGAAGAGAGGAAACGAAGAGGAGCAAAATGGGGAGAGGTGCACAACAAAAAGGAACATGTGAACTGTGAATCGAGTCAGTGCAGTGCTTCAGTTTCTTGTCTCGTTCCTCCCCGCAAGAAAACAAAGGGCCAATGTGAAATCTCAATCAAATGCTCGAGCAAAGACGCTGGTACTTTCCGATGATGGACTTGACTGAAATGTTGCGTGCGTGTGTGTGTGCGCGTGCGTGTGTGTGCATGGTTAAGGGAAGGTGGAGATGGGGTGAGGAAAAAAAGTGGCCCCAGAGTGGTTCCATGATGCTGTGGGTTTGGGGAAATTGACACGTGGGTGGGGGTGGGTTGGTTTGGTTGTATGGGTGGGTGTTTAGGGTGACGGGGTAATGGTGGAGATCAGATCAGGGGGTATTCCAAGAACCTGGCTCAGTAATAAACCAGGGGTGAGTTTCTCGGCAGTGTAGCTGCTAGCCAGTTAGCAACTTGGGAAGTTTCCAATGGGAAATTGCATCGCAACCAACAAAGTAGCTAACATAGTTAGCAACTATGGTTTCGAGAAACACACCCCAGGTTGCTTACCTTAAGGAAGTGGTTAATCATCTACAGTAACTGAAGAGCCTGGAGTCCTCATTTCCGTAACTAAATGAAACCTGCAGGCTACCTATCATCAGGTTGACCACTTCCTGTAGGTTAACTAAGCCAGGGGTGCATTTCTCAAAAGAGAAGTTGTTAGCCTGTTAGCAACTTCCGTAGTTGCCAATGGGGAAATGCATTGAAAACAACAAAGTAGCTTATGTAGTAAGCAACTTTGGTTTCGGGAAATTCACCCCAGATCTGTCACTTAACCAAGTTCTTGGAATATCCTTACTGTAGGAGCTCAGAGACATGGGGCGTGTCTGGATTGTCTTGCTGTGAATCCTGAATAGCCAATCGGTGCCTCTCAGCCCGGTGACAGACAGGTGCGTTGCTGAAGGAGAGTGGGGCTTTTTTTGTTGTCGTTTTTTCTTGTTTTGTTTTGTTCAAAAATGTGTGTTTTCGCTCATGATTTGTTTGCCAACAGGGATTTGACAATGACGTTTTTCTTGGTTCACCTGTTCATTTTTTTCTGCTTCGGTGGCTTGAGTTGTTTGATTGATGGTGGTGAGATCACCACTTTTCTGGACACATAAAGAGGAGAGACCTTTTCCATTCCTGACCAGTCGAGTATGGATATGGTCTACATACAGTACATACAAAGAAATAGTCACATGGTACAAATACATGGGAAATCAAGAGTGGTTGAAGTTAAGTTAAATATCAATGATATTGTTCAATTGTTTTTATTGAAAATTGCACTGCTTTTAATTTGAAAATTTGTGTTCAACAGATTTGGGGTGTTTAAATGGATTAGTCTTGATACAATATATTGAAGAAACTTGAAAACTTGAACCTGTTTTTTTATTTTATTTTATTTTGTTGCTGTTATACATATTTGTAGTTTAACTTATGCATTGGCTGCTAAGAGGGAACATAGCTTAGTTTTTAAATTGATGATATGTATTTCTTTTCTTTTTTTTCTTTGGCTGGTATTTTAGTTTCTAGTGTTCTGGAGGCGCAATACTGTTCTGTTTCTCACAGATGTAAGGACATGATTTCTCCGTTGCTACACTGGAAACCACTCATAAACCTGAAATTGACAAAAAAAAAGACAAATAAACTGACAAAAAGAAAAAGGAAAAACATTATTTAAAAAAATACATATATATTTTTGAAGTCTCAGAAACATGAATGTCCTGATTTAGCTGTGTTCCAGTATGGCTTTCATGGCGTGTATGTGTTATTATTATTGTTGCAGATGTTATTATTATTAATATTAATATTGTTTTATTTTGATTTTCTTCTGAATATTATTTAATCCTCAAACTTCTTCAATGTTAC
This sequence comes from Engraulis encrasicolus, assembly GCF_034702125.1. NCBI lineage: Eukaryota > Metazoa > Chordata > Actinopteri > Clupeiformes > Engraulidae > Engraulis > Engraulis encrasicolus. Next base: position 24,098,681 of record NC_085859.1, on the reverse strand, counting down.
ACCTTTTCCTGAGTTCCTAACATGAAGTGGACCAAGGTCTCCACGTTGCTGCCAGAATATCCCATTGCTTAATTCGAATGCCTCCATTTTTAGCCCCTCAATGAGTCTCTCGTATTCCCCTCACACTCTTAACTGCTGTGGTGTGAGGTATGGGCGGCCATGTTGGCAGCCACCCCAGCCAGCCACATCGCTGGAACGTCTGCACAGTAAATGTTGCGGTGTTAATTCAACACCTAGAGAGTTGAATTTAATACTGATAGTGTTGGTCTTACTCTCTAAGTGTTAAATGAACACAATAAAATCTACTGTGTGGTACCCCACCACATACAGCACACTGCAGGACCGCACCACAGAGGCCAGAGGTGTTTCCCACCATAAGATCTTTCTCAATATCACTATTTGTTTTTTACATAATAGATTTATATTGATATATCTATCTATGAAGCGTAAGTATGTAAGAATAAAACAATCATGGCCTCCTGTCCTTAAGAGTGTAATTCCCGATAGCTCTTAGGATGAAGAGGCATGCAGTGGAGAGAAAGGGACAGGCCGTGTATCTCTCTCTCTCTCTCTCTCTCTCTCTCTCTCTCTCTCTCTCTCTCTCTCTCTCTCTCTCTCTCTCTCTCTCTCTCTCTCATTCTCTCGTTCCTTTCCTCTCTCGACTTCTGGTTAGATTATCTAACTTTATGGTTTATTTTTTAATTAAGGTGTGGCATCCTGTCATAGTGGATAGGTTGCAGTGGCTCGCACACCCTGACTTGGTGTATCGTTCTCTTTATTTTCGCCCCAATCTCCTCCCCTTTTTTATTTTGGAAAAATAGGTCTGAACACTGAAGTATTTATTCTGACTGTAACATTTCCTGTGAATGTATCGCACTTAAATTGCTGAGAAGTCTAAATGCCTTTTGGGACTGCGAGGAAGGCAGAGGCAAAGAAGAGAGGAGGAGAAAAGGAAAAGAGGAAAAAAACGAAGCGAAATTGGATCAGTGCAGCAGTACCCCTCCCCATCCCCCCATTTCCCCCTCATACTCCTTCATTTCATCCCCCCTTCTGTCACTATCTCAAATTAGCATTTCTTTTGTCAGTCAAACTCCTCTGGTAAATTGAATTTTTGGGGGGAAAAAAGAAAGAAAAACTCAAGAGATTCAAGGGTCTGTGTCAAAGTCAACCGCTGATGACAGTTTAGATTTATGAAGTGCAATTATTATGACTGTATTAAGGGTTTTTTTTTCTTCTTCTTCTCTGAGCTTACACCAAAAAACTGTACAAAAAAAGAACGTTAAAAAATGACAGCTGTGACTACATTCCCGTTGTTCCACATATTCATTCTCTCTTTCCTTCTTCCTGGTTTTGAGGTGTAAAATAAATGGATTTGAAGAATATAATTCGAATTTCTTGTGTCTTTGATGTGTGTCTTTATTGGATCTGGCTGTGCTGAAACCATGCAAGTGTACACCGTACAAAAAAACAGTGTTGATTCAACACTTACAAAATCAATTTAACATTTAGAGTGTATTTCGTCCCAAAGTAATCTCTACGTATTGAATTAAAATTGCATTTTTTTGTTGTGTATGGGCCTACGATAAGTGCTGCCAGTCCTCAGTGAAATAGTGAATAGGGATTCTGGGGTTTGTTAATAGCTTAAATGAATGCAGTGGTGACGTGACAGGCAGTTGATATGGATACACTGGAATGAGATGAGGGGGTGGATAGTGTGCTTGGTTTGTGTGTGTGTGTGTGCGTGTGTGTGTGCGTGTGCGTGTGCGTGTGCGTGTGCGTGCGTGTGTGTGTGTGTGTGTGTGTGTGTGTGTGTGTGTGCGTGTGCGTGTGCGTGTGCGTGTGCGTGCGTGTGTGTGTGTGCAGAGAAGCAGATAGGGGTAAAAAAGGGGTTAGTTGTCCTGGGCCCAGGGATAAAGGGGGGCCCAGAATTGGGTCCTCATTACATTATATGTATGGGGTCGGGCCCCCTTTTATTTTATTTTGTCCCGGGCCTGGTTAAAGCTGTCAGCGGCCGTGTGTGTGTGTGTGTGTGTGTGCGTGTGCGTGTGCGTGTGCGTGTGCGTTTGTGTGTGTGTGTGTGTGTGTGCGTGTGCGTGTGTGTGTGTGTGTGTGCATGTGTGCGTGCATGCGTGTGTGTGTGTGAAACTAAAATGTGCTTGCAGGTGTGTGGGCAGGGTATATGTGCGTATGTGGGTGGTGCAGGGGGGGAAGAAAGCAAGTGGATGGGAATAAATGTGTGTCAGAGGGAAAGTGCGTGGCAGTGTATTATTATGCATTACGAATTCTAGGTTTTTGCGACTTTATTGTATATTCAGCAAAAAAGCAAATGTGCGGAATATCGAGAGTCACATCGTTCTGTGGGTAATAAGCTCCCAATGCTGAAGTCCCTATCTGAACCCAGTGTTCCAGAACCACCCTCCTCTGCACAGCATATTTGGATGTGTGAAATTAACTCTTTCTAGTATATGTTGAATTAACACTGGAGAATGTACTGTGTACTGTACTGTATTTCAAGTTCTCTGTACTCATGAAATAAAAGTAGAGTCAGATATTATAAAATACTGTATTCACCATGTGCAGTGTATATACAGTTACGATGTATTTTACAATGGACTATATATAATTATAACATCTTATTCTATAAAATAAATCAATGTAGAAATACTTTTTTAGAATCCCTCAGAAAGGCCTATGTACCTTCAACCATTTCTCATGGTTGTCATTTGAGTGGAAGAGACGCACAGTTTATAGATCCGGAAGGAAAGGGAGGAAAATCAAGTTGGTCAATTTCATCTCTCAGTCTGGGTTTTGGATTATTGGGGGTTTTATGCTGGTTTATGCTTTTGATATTCAGATCTGATCTCAGACCAGAGGTCTCATCCGATAGTTTGTGCAAGGCAGCAATGATGATGATAACACTTCTGTCGGGACCATTTTAGTCAAGAAACACAATAGAAGATTCTATATGAAATTTCTATATTGCAAGCCATGCATTACATTTGGCGATATGGCTCTGCTCAGAAGAGCCCCCCTATTTTCATGAGCACCATGAAAAAGCAGCTGCAGTTGGTAGATAATTTTCAGGAAGTTCAGGAAGAGGTAAGTATTCACCCATGAATGGAGCCAGGCAACATGACAAGAGAACATGCCATGTCTTATGCGACAAGGCAGAGCAGGAGAGGAGGTGGGTAGCAAAACCCTAACAGCATAAGATTGAGGGGAACAGGATAGGAGCTAGTGGGCGAGCCAAAGGTACATGGCCAATTGCAAGGGAGGAAAGATCATCAGCCGAGGGATAAGAGGTGAGGGTAAAGCAGCAAGCTTCTTGACTACCATGGCCTGGCCAGAACTAACATTAAAGGGCCGTACACACACATTGCTGCTAGTTACTCGTTCAGCGAATTAACTCAATAGAACTCTAGACTAGCAGGCGAGTAGGCGATTACTGTACAAGAGATGCCATGTGGGCGTATCCCGAGTTGAAAATATTTTATCTTCGAGCGAGGCGAGTAAGCGAGTAACCAATTGGAAAGCAGAGTTCGGTACTTCTCGCCTGTCCATTGGCAGTTAAAGCCGCTGCAGGAACTTTCAGCGAACATTCCATGATAGAGTAGCGAGTAGGCGAGCAAGCGAGAAGCTAGTAAATAGCAGCGATGTGTGTGTACGGCCCTTAACACTTAATTCTTGAAGCATTGCAGGTCCACCACCACAGGAACGCAGCTAGGTTAGGGGTTCCCCAATTTTACCATGACAAGGCCCTTCATATAGGCCGACTGATTCCAGCCAAGGACCCCCTGACATGGGCTGTGCCACACTATTTTTGCTGTGCACCTGCTTTCACAACTCGATGGAATTGGTGCATTCCTAAACCCATTCAAGTAAAACAGGAAATATATAGTCTACAAACATTTGTGAAGAGGAAAATAACACAGTCACAGTATATCCTACATCACCATTAGAGATGCACCGGATCCTGATTTTTAGGATCCTGCCGGATACCGGATCCACTGCTTAAGATCCTGCCGGATCCGGAACCGGATACCGGATCCTACGAAAGGGTTGAAGCACATAGCCATCTCGCACACGTGGGCCCTTTTTATTACGTTGGCGCAAACTATTTTTAAGACTCATTGGCTTACTGCCTCACTGCCTTCAACAGCCGCTTCCAAAGGGCTTTCACTCCTTGTAAATGCAGCGATTGGGGTTGTGAAAGACTGACTGAAAAGCCTAGGCTACGTAAAAAGTAGAGATGCCCCAGATCCTGATTTTTAGGTAACTGCCGGATACCGGATCCACTGCTTAAAGCCCCCTGCACACTACATGCGGTAATACGAATCCGATTTGACCGTTAACCATTCATTGTCTATGGAGAACCGCATTCCGTATGCGGTTGGGGTCCGGACAGTCCGGTGCGGAAGAAAGTCCGCATCCGAGAGCCTCCGCATACGTTCAAATATTTCAACTCGTCCGGAAAATACCGTGCCTGACCGTGCGGTAAAGAGAGCTGTTGCTATGGTGATGATAAACACTTTAGGATTTCCCGCGGATCTTCTAAAAAATTAATAGATAAATATCAAAATTACGCCGTTTTAAGCTGTTAAAAACAGTGATAATGTCCAAACTTTATCATTATTTAATCCACACTAGATAGGTGGACAAGAAAACAAGCAGTTATGATTTGATACGAAATTACGAAAACCAAATTCATCACCAAACACAGCAATACTTTTCACACATGATCTTTATCAGTAACACATTTCAAAAAAGTGAAACGAAGCGTTTTTAGTGTTCAAATAAAGAAGTTTGGTGGCATTTTATGCTCCGTCCGCCATGTTTCAAACAGCCACCACTAGACTTGCTTGCGGGAGTTTTTCTGAGGTAATACGGTGTCCACTAGGTGGCCACCACTCCGGTGATGCGGTGACCGCATTGCCCAGTGTGCAGGGGGCTTAAGATCCTGCCGGATCCGGATAGTCTGAAAAACCCCATTATCCTTGACTTGACTTGACTTGAAAGCTTTAATGTCCTTTAAAAGGCAATTTGATTTACAGCACAGCAGAATGAATGGCATAAAAACATATAGGCCTACAATAAAACACATACAGTACAACAAATACACTCAATAAATAGCTAAACATATAGTTACTATGTAAATAAATACGTAATAAATACAGACCACTGGTCAAATGCATCCATTAACCCAATATGAAAGTCCATTATGTCATGAATGTATCTCCCACATCTTGTTTAATTCGTTAATTGCCATGGGGATGAAGGAGTTCTTTGCTCTATTCGTTCTAATATTGGGGTATCTATACCTGCGTCCTGAAGGGAGTGTTTGGAACTTAACTGAGAGGGGGTGGGTAGTGTCAGTACAAACTTTATCCGCTTTCTTTGTTAATCTATCTAAATAAAGTTTATGAAGCTCATTTTGCTGACGCCCCAGTATTTTCCCACATGTTTTAACAATTTTACCCAGTTTACTTTTGTGCGTCACTTTAGAGTGACCATACCAGCATACCATACCATAGGAGAGAACGCTTTCAATAAAAGACTTGTAAAATAAGGTTAAAATGGTGTTGTCAACATTAAAAAAGTTAAGTTTCCTTAGGAAATACAAACGTTGTTGACCCTTTTTATAAATTGCATCTGCACAACTGTCCCATGACAACTTGTGGTCTATAATCAGACCAAGGTATTTATAATCAGTCACCACTTCAATCTCCTCTCCTCCAATAATTGAGGGGGGAGTTGGTAATGCTGCCGGATCCAGAACCGGATCTTGGATCCTGTACATCTCTAATCACCATACCCTTTTAATATCATGCCCATGTACTGCAAGCAGCGCATTGGCATACACCAGTACGTAGACTCAGGATCACATACAGCAATCGAGGTGTGTGTGAGGCAGTTCCCCACGTCTCGTCCAATCAGATATCGCAAAATAAATTGACCGGATCTAACTATTGTATGAAAAATAATAACGATAACACTGTAGTAGCAATGTACAGAGATGCAATAGAATACATTGTTATTCCTTAACTAATGGAAATATTGTTTAGCTTATGGTATTAGTTATGGTATTTTTGTTTATTTTCATTTACTTTAGTGATTGGATTAATTCGATAATTTACCTTGCTTTGCTATACTTTTCCTGCCAACCTGCCGCGGCCCTGTAGTGTGATGAAGCGGTCTGCACACTGTGTATTAACTCCAAAAATACTTTATTTAATTTTAACATACGGCAACGTTTCGATCCAACAGAGGGATCTTCCTCAGGTGACCTGCCACGGCCCCCCAAGCACCCTTTCACGGCCCCCCCAGGGGTCCCCAGCCACCACTTTGAAAACCACTGAGCCAGGATATGAAGCAGGCTCTCAGGGTGGCATGCATCAACCGTGCCTGTGCAGAGTGGGGCAGCAGCAATATAATGCAGCTGGATGGCTCAGGCTGTTGCCTCGGGTGAAGGGAGAGGGGGGGGGCGAATTG
>NC_085859.1:24039692-24084692 GCF_034702125.1 Engraulis encrasicolus | reverse complement strand
CGTCAGTGCGTCAGTGCTGCGCCACTAATTACAAGGGGCCCCTTAAGCCAAAAGTGCCCGGGCCCTATATTGTTCCAGCTTCCAGCTTAGGTGCCAGAGTATCTGTATGGCACTTCAGGAGGAAGGTTTTCTAAAGTTCTACACTCTAATATAGTATGCACAAACATTGTCATCAGCTAAAAGAAACGTCAGACCTCTGTGCTAGAAAACAGGGGCTTTGCACACCAATTGTCTTCTTTGGCTAGAGGGGACAAGTGCTTAATTTATGGATTTTCTTTTTGATAGTTCTGTCTGTTAGATACACCTACCATTGAAAGTATAGATTGATCAGGTCTTTGTTAGTGGGCAAACCAACAAAATCAGCAAGGGATCAAACACTCATTACTCTCACTGTATGCATGTACATTATTTATTAATGTATGTATGTGTTTATTTGGGAATGTATCTATTTATGTTGTCTATTAGTCCGTGGTCAGTTGATTAGTCTATCCCTGACATCCTGATACCAGGTCTTCCAATGAAGCTGTGAATCTATTGCCTCTTTTCCACTGGGGGTTTTCTATTCTGGTATGCCTACAGCTCGACAAAGCGCAACTCGGCCGCCACATTTTGCTTTTTGAATAGGCATGACACAGCTCAATCGAAAAGCAAGAAAGTGGAGGCCGAGATGTAGGCCTACCAGAAAACCGGCAGCAGAAAAGAGGCATATGACCACCATTACACAGACAAACACACACACACACACACACACACACACACACACACACACACACACACACACACACACACACACACACACACACACACACACACACACACACACACACACACTCACACGGCTCTCTACTTGGCTGCTCTAGTTGACCCAGCGGGCTGATTCAAGGGCACAAGCTCAGCATGAGCCATTGGCACCTTGGCGGCCAAACAAGAGATGGAGGCTTTGTGTGTGTGTGTGTGTGTGTGTGTGTGTGTGTGTGTATGTGTGTGTGTGTGTGTGTGTGTGTGTGTGTGTGTGTGTGTGTGTGTGTGTGTGTGTGTGTGTGTGTGTGTGTGTGTGTGTGTGTCTGTGTGTGTGTGTGTGTGTGTGTGTGTGTGCGTGTGTTTGTCTAAAACAACTTAGCACATGTTCCCTATACTCTCTCCTACTTCTTGATCCTTTGCCCTCTCTCTCTTTGGTGGTTTTCAGGCCGACCAAAACCAGTTACCTTCGGCACTAAAGTGCTTATCTGCGAACTGCCCTTGTTCATACTGGGCTCTGAACTTTTTCCGCATGTGACTGTTACTTGGATGAACCTGCTTACGGGCATGTTGTTGTTACGATTCGCGGAGAATTAACAAGTATTTTGCGGTTTGCATTGTGAATCAACTTTCCGGTTCACGAACGCTAAGATCTGTGGTGTGAACACGACTACCGGTTCGTGATTAGGTGCGTGAACGGGCATCGGCACGGTTCTCAATTGGCTTGAATGCGTCATTTATGCACTTTCTACTCTTTCTGTCTTATTCTAGTTCGCTCCGTTTTTGTCTGTGAATTTAATTTACTTACATTCTTCAGGGAGTGGAAGGGTGGGATTTGAACCTGTAACCCTCTGATCTAAAGCTACACTAAAGGAATTCAAGGGCAGTTTCTCCTTATTGCTTGTCTTTTTTATTTCCATTGTTGCAGTCTCCTTCTTCTTTCTTTCTTCCCTCGCCTCTCTGATTAATGATGTAAAACCAAGTAGAAAATTATTTTCTGTCTCTGAGAAGACAATTTTACAATCCAGGGGTGTATTTCTGGAAAGCGTAGTTGTTAGCAGTTAGCAACTTCGGTAGTTGCCAATGGGAAATTGCACTGCAGCCAACAAAGTAGCTAACAGTTAACAACTACACTTTCCAGAAATGCACCCCAGAGATGGAGAGTTAAAAACAAGGGCAGCTGCTCTCTCTCTGTGGAGCCCTTTCATGGCCCACTGCTCTGCTACATGCTATACTGGCACCCTGTGTGTGTATGTGTGTGTGTGTGTGTGTGTGTGTGTGTGTGTGTGTGTGTGTGTGTGTGTGTGTGTGTGTGTGTGTGTGTGTGTGTGTGTGTGTGTGTGTGTGTGTGTGTGTGTGTGTGTGTGTGTGTTAGGGTGCATCAGTTGCCCCCTATGAAAAGATATCGCCTTGGCCCTATAGTAAAAATGTTCTACACCCAGTAAAAACACACTGTGTAAAATATTTTGAAATTTGGATGAAGTCTACCAGGGCCACCAGCCCCATGAAAATAGAAAATAATGGTGATAGTCAAAATCTTGGAATAGAAATGGACATTTTGCTGCATAAAGCTACCCAATAAAAACATATTGTCTCGGCTGTGTGATAAAAATGTTCTATGCACAGTAACATCACTCTGTGTAAAATATGTTGAAATTTGGATGAAGTCTACCGGGGCCACCCGCCCCATGAAAATAGAAAATAATGGTGATAGTCAAAATCTGGACTGGACTGGCCATCTGGCATGGCGGGCATTTCCCGGTGAGCTCCGCACCCTCGTGGGCCCCCATTTTTTTATTTTTTACATTACTGAAAATAGGGGCCCATGAGGGTGCAGGGCCCACCGGTGAGCCAGTTCTCCGGCACTAATAATAATGAGGGGGCCCCCTTAAATCCAAAAGTGCCCGGGCCCTATTTATCGCTCAGTCCAGCCCTGAATAGAAATGGAGATTTTGCTGCATAAAGCTACCCAATAAAAACATATTGCCTCAGCTGTGTGATAAAAACATGTTCTATGCACAGTAAAATCACTCTGTGGAAAATGTGTTGAAATTTAGATTAATTCTACTGGGTCCACCAGGCCCATGAAAATACAAAACAATGGTGATAGTGATGGACAACCTGGATTCCAAAGTCCAGTGCCACATATTCCAAATATAGCCAATATAATGAACCAGCTGACCCACTGCCAGTATCAAGCAAGAGATTGCGAAGTTGTATGACTTTTGTGTGCTTCACCTGTGGGCCTACAGGATTGTACAGGTAGCTGTTAATACCTGGTGGAACATCTGTACTAAAGCTGTGAATGCTCCTTGGAATGACTTATGTTTTTTCAAGAAATCCCTGCAGTAGTTCAATAGAGTACATACAATGCAACTGTATGTGATGTTGGAAAGAGTGGCTCCCCAAAGCCTGTACTTAAGTGGCTTCTAGGTATGTCATGGGTATCACCAGGTCCAGAGTCCATTGCCAAGGGCCTCTCAGGTAAGTTATGGTACTCATCTGATGGAGTAAAGTGAAATACTACCACAGGCGATGGGATAAAGAAGTAATGGCACTCTTCAATACAGTTGTATTGACTGCCTTGTAGCCTAGGCATTCCAAGGCACATTCACAGCTTTAGTACAGATGTTCCTCCATGAATTGTAGGCCCACAGGTGAAACACACAAATATAACAGTCATGCAGCTTTGCAATCTCTTGCTTGATACTAGCAGTGGTCCAAGGCAGCAAGGAATTGATATTATGTTGCAAAAGAGCAAATTTGCCTAAATATAGCAGTTTGACCATCAGTCTGTCCTGAGACTGAAGTCTGTGTAAGTGGATCGACTGAATACACAACCTGCTTAGATATTCCCCTCTGTCTGTGCTCCCAATACAGGTGATGTCACTAATTACCTGATCAACCTGGCTTAAGTGGTAATTAGGCTCAGCTGGTTCATTATATTGGCTGGGGCAAATGTGTCACACGGTTTGTCCACCTCTGTTTTAAGACAATGGCAGACCTAGATTCAAAAGCTACAATCCAGTGCCACAGATTTCAAATTACCTGGTTTTACCTGTCCAAATGCCCTAACTGGAAAGGTAACACTAGGTATGTCATTTGGAATATGTGGCACTGGACTTCAGCTTTGGAATCCAGGTTGCCCATCACCATCACCATTATTTTGCATTTTCATGGGCCTGGTGGACCCGGTAGGATTCATCTAAATTTCAACATATTTTACACAGAGTGATTTTACTGTGCATAGAACATTTTTATCACACATCCAAGACAATATGTTTTTATTGGGTAGCTTTATGCAGCAAAATGTCCATTTCTATTCCAAGATTCTGACTATCACCATTATTTTCTATTTTCATGGGGCTGGTGGCCCCGGTAGACTTCATCCAAATTTCAAAATATTTTACACAGTGTGTTTTTACTGGGTGTAGAACATTTTTACTATAGGGCCAAGGCGATATCTTTTCATAGGGGGCAACTGATGCACCCTAGTGTGTGTGTGTGTGTGTGTGCGTGTGCGTTTGTTTGTATGTGAGAGCTGGCATGTCCTCTGTACTATGTGCCCTGTCAGAAGACCCGCTGGCCCTAGTGTGCGTGTGTGTGTGTGTGTGTGTGTGTGTGTGTGTGTGTGTGTGTGTGTGTGTGTGTGTGTGTGTGTGTGTGTGTGTGTGTGTGTGTGTGTGTGTGTGTGTGTGTGACATTGTCACTCCCAGGGGAGAGAGAGAGCTCAGGGCTCCATTTCTGAAAACTCAATTTAGCTGGACAGCCCTCCTGCCGACCTCTCACCTGCCACCTCACCTGCCCCCAGGCTCTCGGCCAATCAGGGCCTCCGCACATGCTCCAGGAAGAGGACATGGAGAGGCAGGCAGGAGCAGGACAGGAGAAGGGAAAAGACGAGGGGGAGGAGGAGGAGGAGGAGGAGGAAAGAAAGAGGGGGTGGAGGAGGAAGAGGATGAGGAAGGGAAAAGAAGGTGGAGAAAGAAGCAAAGGAGGAGAAGCAAGATAATCAATGGAATGAGGAAGGTGGTGAAAGAGGTAGCAAAGTAGATGAGGAAAAGGAGGAGGAGTGAGGAGCAGAAGGAAAAGGGGAACAATACACATAAGGGGCAAAACATACCAAGGCGGAACAGAACGGTCGCGGGACAAACGCGGTCTCTCTGCTTAGTTTCAGCTGGTGTGTTTTTCTCTGCCCTTCACACTGACAGCGTCGGTGTCCGCGGCCAGTCCTGTTCAAAAAAAACCCACAGCGTGCTACTTTGCCATGCATTTGAATGAGACATGAGACATGAGAGGAGTTCTATTTTCCAAATGCAGCGCGGCGTGGAGCCGGCTCCCACGCCGCTGACGCCCGACTACCGCCGGTTGGTGTGTAAGGACAGATAGGTTTCAATGTTCACTGTTCCGCAACGCTTTACCGCCCTGGTGTGTAAGACCCCTTAGGGCAGGGGTGTCAAACATACGGCCCGCGGGCCGCAACCGGCCCGCCAGAGGGTTCCATCCATTTTTTTTACTTTTTTTTTTTTTCTCAATGAAATAACCGAAATGCGCAATTACGCCAATCGGGACAAAATCGAGACCTGCATGACATTAACCCAATGGTCCCTCTGTTATACTGTATATATGTAGTAAAGTGCACATCACACTTCTATTATAAATGGTGAATTTGTACTGTAACAGGCATTTGATAAAGATCATATACTGTATTATAGACCTCATATATAGAGATAAAATGTTAATACTTCTTATTCGTATTGTATTGGTATTGGTTGTAATTAAATAATACATATAATTGGATTTGTATTGGTTCCTATTAAGCTGAAACTGGAAACAGGACGTTAGAATGCGTGAAAATGCAGGAAATTACATCTAAGAAATACAAAATTTTCGGTCCCATATTTAATTCATTGACGGTTGGCAATGAATGAATGAAGTCAAGGAAATGTTGCATAGGATTTTCAGTATTGCATTGCTTTCTACATATTCAACACATTTAAAACGTGATAGTACTGAACACTAATCCTCTGCTTTACGTTTTTTTTGCGATGATGTTACTAATGCGGCCCACTTGAGGTCCACATGGGTTGTATGCAGCCCCCGGACCAAAATGAGTTTGACACCCCTGCCTTAGGGGAAGGAAGGGGAGCAAGAGGAGAGGTGAGGAGCGCAAGGGAGAGGGGAATGATATGAATATGGGGAAAGAAGAATGGAGGTGCGGCACACGCAGAAGAGGGGATTGAGTCCAATAAGGAGAAGAAATTATGGAAAGGGAGGAGAAGGAGAAGTACAGAGCGGGAGGAAGGAGTCTTTATCATACACTCTCTACTCTCCTCCATGGGGATGCATCATTGGGTGCGTTCCAATATGTAACCTTGCGTCCTCCACTTGTGCTTGTGGCCTCGTATCAGGAAGTAATATGTCATGATGACATCACTGACAACAACATTATATTTCAATATCTCGCAAAAGCTCAATTGTAAAGTAATTTTCTCATTTGCAAACTGGATGGTGAATGAAGAATAGTCCCCCAAAAATTGTTTTGGCTAGGCTGACAGCGGGGAAACTTATTTGCTTTCTTCACAGAAGGCGGGCCGAGGCCACAAGCGCAAGTGGAGAACGCAAGGTCGCATATTGGAATGCACTCCTAGTCTTTTGCTCGGGGTGTTTTTAATCATCTCATATCTCTCTCAGCAGAGTAAAGATGAGGGGGGAGGTGGCGGGAAAGGGGGAGTTGGTGGAGTTGAAGATGTGGATTACAAAATGAAACAGGAGGAAGGAAAAAATGGGGGGATGTACTTACTTTCCGACTCATTTCTCAATTTTTTTTGTCATTCTCGTTCAGTCAGGAGACGTTCTGAGATACCAAATGAGCATTACTTTGTCCCTCATTCTTATACCACTGCTCAAGCAAGATTTTTTTTGGTCTATTGTTCATTTGTTCCTTCGTTTCTTCATTTGTTTGTTTTCACTCATTCGTTGACTCGTTAATTTATTCCTTCTATCACTCTGTCACCCTCTTTTCGCGGGATGTCTCCTATAAAAGCTATAGTGCTGCTGTTAGGCGTCAGGTGTCGTAAGTGCATTCCGCAGCAGGGGGTTGGTGGGGGGGTGTGTTGGGGGTGATTTGTGTGCTATTGTGTCTGTGCTTAAATTGGATTAAGGGGAGTGAGACAGCCAGAGAGGTGCCGTACGTACGCGATAATGTATGCAGGGTTTAAGCGTCAGGTTGAGACCTCAATGCTCCCCCCATCACTCACGCAGTCAGCTACACAGGCAAATTGCACACACACACACACGCACACACACCCACACACACACACACACACACACACATCAGCGCACCCCCACACACGCGCACGCACACACACACACACAAACACACACACGCTATAGTAACACGCACACACACACTAATTTCAACATAAACATGTAGATTTTCTAAGAACGTATACGGACGCACAGTAGTACACACAAACGGACCCCTACGCTAAACCCCCCTCTCCTTCTTGCATTAAATTGGTTTAGCGTCAGTGGTGAACAAAGTGCAGCAGAACATGCTTTAGTTTCTCTATAGCTTACGCATACAGGCTGAAGTAATGAAGCCATGTAACGGTGCCTTTGAAGGGGGCCTAAAGCAGTGATTCTCAAAGTGTGGTCTGGGGGACCACTGGTGGTTCGCGACAGAGCTCAGGTGGTCCGTGAGGGGATTTCTACTTTTCCAAGACAAGCTAGCAGTAGGCTATATTTGTGACATTATTTCAAAGGCATGCATAGCTGTCATATTTCCACCATAACAATATAGGCTTGTAAAAATGTGAATTAAAAGTAAGTGATCTGCATCGAAATCAGTGTCAAGTTAGCACTCGTCAACCGTTGATTCAGTTGACAGGTGGTCCTCCTTGAACATTTTTGGAGAGGCAAAGTGGTCCTTGGCCTGACAAAGTTTGAGGACCACTGGCCTAAAGAGACTTCGACACAGCCCAGCCCAGACCAGCCCAGACCAGCCCCCCACTCTATCCTATGTCATGCTGTACCATTTACACTCACTCACTCACTTTAGTCTCACTCGGGCCCACCAACACTGGGGGAAAAACGGGTATGTTGTCCCCGGCCCAGGTAGATAGGGGGCCCAGAATTGGGTAACCCATTACATTGTATGCATTGCGAAGGGGGCCCTTTCAGATAACTTTGTCCTGGGCCCAGCAAAAGCTGTCAGCGGCCCTGGTTCCACTATATAGGTTGGGTTTTACCTTTCTTTTTTGTCATTCTTTTTAACACCCGCATTGTGTCTTATCATCTTCTTCCTGTCGTTCCCTATTGTTCTGTTACTCATTTTGTCTGTGTGGATGTGGGCAGGGTCCATTTACTTGTACATTTTACTTGTATGTGTGCTTGTGCTTATCCATGTGGCATGTGTATATGGAGTGTGTGTGTGTGTGTGTGTGTGTGTGTGTGTGTGTGTGTGTGTGTGTGTGTGTCTGTGTGTGTGTGTGTGTGTGTGTGTGTGTGTGTGTGTGTGTGTGTGTGTGTGTGTGTGTGTGTGTGTGTGTGTGTGTGTGTGTGTGTCTGTCTGTCTGTCTGTCTGTGTGCGTGTTTGTCTGTCTGTGTGCGTGTTTGTGTCTGTTTGCGTATTTGTGTGTTTGTTAGCAGTCTGAGGCGACTGCATAGGCCTAGTTTGTGTGTGTGTGTGTGTGTGTGTGTGTGTGTGTGTGTGTGTGTGTGTGTGTGTGTGTGTGTGTGTGTGTGCAGGGGCTTCCCATAGAATCGCTGTTGCCGGTATCCAGGCTACACACATTTGAAGAGAATTCTACAACGGCCAAGAAAGTAGACTGAGATATAACGCTCTGTGCTCATATAAACACCTTATCCCGAATATGATCATAATCGGGACATGCCTCATATTGGGGATACTGAACTGCATAATGACGTATCAGTGGAACTGCATATAAAATAAACACACTCACTGATGTGAATTCACCAATATGCTGCTTGAAATGAACAGTAATAAATGTTCTGGATGTTCTCAAATACACGACTCACAATGTTGTGGGGATTATTTAGGGGTTTATTGGTGGGAAAAACATGGGAAGGAAAGACACAATGGAATGCAGGAGGCACACACAGAAACAGGACACAGGGGACAGGTACAAAGGGGGACAACTCGGAAGACAGGTGGACATGCAGGGCCGGATAAATGCACAGGCTGGATATGGCTGCAGCCTAGGGCCCCCCGAGTGTGCATTATGAAGACTTTTTTGCATGGTGCGTGTTTATATTCCTCCCGTCAAAACAGCTTCTCACGAGGAGGCGTGGAGCTTCCGACATGGAAATAGCGACATGTAATAGCCTATTTGGCTTTTTACTAAATGGGTCAATAATGCCGTCAGCACAAAAAACAGTTCCTTGACAACTCAATCCTTGGCCAAGGACTGGAGTTACTTTAAAGAACAAAATTGCTTGACCAATTTCCTATGTCTAGTCTACTGTAAAGCCACGCCTCGGTATAACGAACGCTAGTGGGCAAGAGCCTTTCAATGAAACAGCAAGAGTGTTCATCAGGGCTGGCCTGGGACAAAAAATCAGGTCGGGCATATTCAGCCAAGACCGGTCCACCAGGCACAGAGAGAGACAATGAAGCCTGTGACAATATTTTTAGTCACCCACCACGAGCTAGTTTGACCACAACAGGCAAAATGAATATTCAAATTGGACTCGGACAGGTCAGTTGTAGCAGCAGGAGGACTGATACTACACTGAGGGGAAGACCAGGCCAAAATCATCAACAGTCCACAGGGCAAATGCTCTGTATCCCTTATGGCCAATCCAGCTATGGTGTTCATGAACTTTGGGTCACTTTGTTCTAGGAGGGCCTGCGTTTGGGTTGCACGTCCGGGTGACCATGAATATGGATGTAGAGCGGGGACAGATGACAGAGACAAGAGGGAGAGAGAGGAGAATAGGGAGAGGACAAGAGGGAGAGAGAGGAGAATAGGGAGAGGACAAGAGGGAGGATGAAGGACAGAGGATCGGCACATAGGGACAGAAGAGGGAGGACAGGGGACAGGCACACAGGGACAGAGAGAGTTCAGTCGGCCGTTGCAGGCCTCCTGAAACAGGACAGGAGGATGCAGCTGCAACAGCTCGCTCGTCTCTGACGCCGCTCTCTCCTCGTCTGCCTCTCAGCCTCCCTCTTCTCCTCTTTGGCCCTCTGCTTCTCTGCCTTTTCCCTCTTCTTGTCCTCTCTCTCCTTCTGTGCCTGAGTGTTGGCGGAGCGCTGGGTGGTGGTCATCCGGAGGAGGCTGGCCTGATGGTGCACCTCCTGGGCCTGCTGAGCCATCTGCAGGAGGCAGGCCTGGAGCCTCCGACGCTCCTCCTCCTCCCTGGCGGCCTCTGCAGCAGCCAGCAGCAGTGAGGCGTGCTTCTCCTCGGTGGTGGTCATCCGTAGGAGGGTGGCCTGGAGGTGGACGTCCTGAGCCTGCTGCGCCATCTGCAGGAGGCAGGCCTGGAGCCTCCGACGCTCCTCCTCCTCCCTGGCGGCCTCTGCAGCAGCCAGCAGCAGTGAGGCGTGCTTCTCCTCGGTGGTGGTCATCCGTAGGAGGGTGGCCTGGAGGTGGACATCCTGAGCCTGCTGCGCCATCTGCAGGAGGTAGGTCTGGAGCCTTCGACGCTCCTCCTCATCCATTGCGGCCTCGGCAGCATTCAGCAGCCACTTGGCCTCATCAGCCTCACTGGAGGCAGTCAGGCCACTGCGGTAGACACACACACACACACACACACACAAACACTGTGATCTACACTATATTGTACTCTATACTGTACTGTACTTTATTACTTCCGCCAGGAGGTTATGTGACCACCTCTTTGCTCGTTCGTGTGTTCGCTGCTATTTCATGGGCTGCCACGCGGTTTGCTAGGTGAACTGAGCACCAAGCACTAGGGTCGTTCATGATGAAATCGTGCTGCTTTTGCTAGGCAGCGAGCATGCCCACTGCGTGCCGTTTGAAGCATCCTGGTTAGAATTTCTGTCCGGGACGCGGCATATGGGAGTGACCTCTGCGCCGCAGTCATGTCACATGGCATTGCGGGAACAAATAGGCTCGTTCGTGACGAAGCAGTGCTGCTTTTAGAGTGGGCATGCGCACTTTTCCAGTTTGATGCATTCTGGTTAACCACAATGCAACAAACTGGGAAAGTGCGCATGCTCGCTGCTTAGCAAAAGCAGCACTGCTTCGTCACGAACGAGCCTAATGTTTTGCTAAGCAGCGGCACAGCCAGGTAAAAGCAGCTCTGGCATGGGACCTCCTCCATGCCGCCGGTAATCTACCCTGATTGGCATTCATCTCTCTGACGTGAATTGCTTGTGTACTACACCAACCACCATCAACTAAATAGCCTACGTGAGGAACGTATTTGGCATACGGCTGGCAAACTCTATCCAGATATAGTCATGAAATTAACTGACAGTGGTTGTTATTGTTTTGTTTATTTTTGTCTGACTGTTTGTTTTCAATCAGATCATGAGTAAGCCAAAAGTTATTGGAACTCACATGTGGAACAGTTGACCAACTGTAATAAAAATAAAACACAAACTGTGTGTAAAGCATTAACTACCAGACAACTGAAACACTGGCTGAAGGAAAACCAAAAATGCAATCATCACAACACACAATACGTAGATAACACTACATGCACACAGCATAGTCTATGGCCTACAGGTCACACACGCATCATATTTTTTTTTTCTGTTTTTTTTTTTTTTTTAACTTTAACACTTTTGATTTTATCTTTCCTTAAGACATGTAAAAGTGTTTAAATTAAACAGTTAGACATGAACCAAATGCATAGCCTATAGGCCTATTGGTTTTGTTTTTCCTGTACAAAGTTTTTAATAGAAATTGTGTTTTAACATAGCATACAATTGTAATTGTATATTTCTACACTGTATATTTTGTATAACTAGGTGTATTCTGGTAGCCTATGTTGTAGGTGATTTGTAGGCCTATATTTTATTAGAATAGTTAGCCTGCAGGGACTGAGGTTGCAAAGCGAGCTAAACCTTTCATGTAGGCTTTTCACATCTGCAAGCTGTGTCCATGGCCTTGCCTTGTCATGTTTGTAATAATGTGCACTGCATTGGCCCTGCTAAGTAAACAAACAAACAAACAAAAACACTTACTTGTCACCGGAAGCCCCAGCGTAGACCAAGGCGGCTTGCCGCCGGCCGATCACACCGGGACCCCGCACTCTACCGGACTCTGTGGTCGGGAACAGCGTCTCTGATGCGTCTCTCGCAACATCGGTCACCCAGAACTGCAGACATATTTCTACTATTCGGACGTTGTGAAACAGCGCTCTTCTTATTCGTAACATCTTCGATTTGTAAAATGACCAAAAGTGCATGGGAAAGACATCCCAAGCTATTCCATACGTCATAGAGTGTTGCTATGGATATCCCCATTATTAACAAGTTAGTAGAATATTGGTGAATGCTACTGTATCCTTGACAAAATAAACAGAATGTTGAGCTCTGAACTGTGAACGTTGGTGTGTTCTAATGAAGCAAGACGCGCGTCCTCTGTGATGGATGACGCTAAAGGACGTGTAACCGGGCTTTCCTTTAAGAAAGTGAATTACAATTAAAATAATGAACAAAAACACTAGGACCTGGATCAGAAGATCTAAGTAAGAGAGAGGAGCGAGTGTTGTGCAACAATAATGAGTCAGACAAGATAATCTTTTTTTGAGTGAAAAAACTCGTATATTGTTTACAATGTTTGAATGTATAAAAACCCAAATAAAATAAAATAGTGTGCACACTTCAAATAAACAATGGTCCACGTGGCCTTAAACAAAATAAAAATGGTAAAAAGTGGAAAAGGGGGGGGAAAGTTCCTTGGTAGGGTACTTAAGGGTATCTGTGGTCGCTCTGGGAAAGGCTCTGGGAAAGGCTCGCCATCAGTGTCCTTGACCAGGTGAAGTCCTGGCCCAGTCGTCTTCTTTGGTTTCTATCCTTCCAAAAAACCTGACCTGATAGGTCACATTCATCCATCCATACATTTCAATTAGTACAATGTACAATTAATCTAGGATGCATCATATTATCTAAATTATCTAATTGTCATACTGGGATGACAATCACATATCTTCTTAAATCTTCTCTAATCATTACATTCAAGTGCATGAAAACAAGTCGTTCATGTGCAACGCCTTTCTACAAGACGCAGGTAGCAATGGGTCCAATAAAACTACATTCAAAATGTCTCAACAATAAATACATACAACATAAAACATAAAGTACACATTAGAATCTAAAGCTTAGAAGGGATCACTGTCAGAGACGTGCTTAATATCCTCTTACACTAATAGGCCTATTCATGTAAGAAGAACTGCACTAAAAATTACCCTCTATTTACTTTAAATTAAATACTGTGAAAGAAACATTACATTCAAACATTACATTCATAACAACAATGAAATTATCCTCTTATCTTAGTTAAATTGCCATTAAAGAAATAGTAATAAACTTCTCTTTGTGTAGAACCCATCAGTAATAATAACTAGTGTATGTAAATAATAGTAACTACTGTAAGGCTAGTGTAACTAGTGTAAGGCTACTGATGGTAATCAGCATCAGTATCAGTAATGGGCTACTGATGGTTATAAATATCAATAATTAATAATGGCTACTAATGGTTGTCAGTATCAGTAATCAGTATCAGTAATATCAGTTATCAGTATCTGTAATATCAGTATCAGTAATCAGTATCTGTAAAGATCGTGAAGATCTTTTTCACCAGTGACGCTTACAACGTTAGCCTGGTCAGTGCATTGGGAACGTTCGGGACAACCGTTATTCTTGTCAGGCATTGCTAACATTTCTGTGGCTAACCATTGATATAGTGCAGGAGATGGGACAAGGGCACTAAGCGGCTAAACAGATGTTATTCCTCACCGTTGCTCCTAATGATGTGCTCAAGGGGATGAATCCGGTGAGTACAGTGACAGACACAGGGGTGAATGGTGATGCCTGGCCGTTCTCGGGGGTTAGCCTGTTAGCAGAGATGAACGTTCGGGGCAACCGTTATTCTTGTCGGGCATTGCTAACATTTCTGTGGCTAATCCATTCACACAGTGCAGGAGATGAGAGGACAAGAGTTAAAACACAGTTATTCCTCACCGTCGCTCCTGAAGATGGTGATGTGTGAATACGATGGTGAAAAGTTGATGCCTCTGGTGGTTCTCGAGGGGTTAGCCTGTTAGCAGAATCAGTGCATCAGTGCCGGAGATGGCGGTAAATATCAGTGTTTTCGTTTGTCACATGAAAGAGTTGTCTTACCGACGTGGCTGTCAGCTAACATGTGGCTCTTGTTGATGTTCTCACTTTGGCGATTTTCCACACTGTCCGGTAATGCTCAAGAAGTTGATGTTGATAACGGTTGATGGTAACGTTTTCAAGCAGCAAGTGGCTGGCTCAGACGATGGTTGTCAAAGAGACTGAAACAATCCTTGCGGCTCGGTTACATTCATCGGCTCGCGTTCTTAGGGCTTGCGTGACATCTGATTGGCTGTAGTAAATCTTGCGTGTATGTGTAGCTGTTGTCATATTTCATGGGTAATACAGATAGAACAGGGGTCACTCTGTTTCGTGTATCTTGCATAGTATGTAGTGGATGCGAGTGGATGGTGTGTAGGTCGTGAACTGTGTTGTTTACACTGTGTACGTGTGTGTGTGTGTGTGTGTGTGTGTGTGTGTGTGTGTGTGTGTGGGTGTGTGTGTTCATGTCTTTTGAACTCCGGGTTTCAGACGCGCAATACTTGCAAATCAAGTTTACACCTACACAGTCCCATACATTTCTTGGGCCGTAAAGAACTAAGTTTCAGTATTACTAGGCTACTCTAAACACATGTGTGCCTATGTGACACTAATTTATGTGGCACTAAAATTGACAGGGCTAAAGAGCATGGTTGAGTCTCAAGTGTTCTCCAAGAGAAGTGGTGGTGGTGGTGGCGTCTGCCTTTGCGAGGGCCACGGGCCGATTCACACACACATGCACACACAATTAAAAGCAGAGATTCTTTACTCTCTCTGTCAAAAGCTGCATTCATTGTTCACCTGGTATTGCTGTATTTATAGGCTATAGCTATCCGAATGATTATGTCTCCTCAGGATGAAGAACGTAAATAAGTGCAACGTTCATGTAGCCTATTTATCGCCTTTCATCTTTTTCTGTTGATTTAGTTCTTTTGTTTTCTCATTGCGTGGCTTATTTTACCCATGAAATCTGAATTTTTGCCTGCCCATCGGCAAATTTATGTAAAACAGAGTGCTCATCAGTGTTCATAAGGAGAAACGCCAACTGGGACAATGGCCATTTTATTGTTTTTATGTTAAGTGAATGTTTTTTACTGTAGGCCTGTGCAGATGTGTAATTTCAATATGTGCTTTATGTAGGCCTACAGCGTCATATTTAGCCTACTGTCCCTGATATACCTAACCTAAACACACTAGGCTAGCCTCATTTAGCCTAGATGGAGGTTGAATTGTAAATTCCCTCAATAATAGAAGTTTATTTCACTTTGAAAACATGTAGGCTAAACGATTCACAATGCAGAATTAAAGTTATTCGGAATTAAACTTTATGCCGACAATTCCACTGTTAATTCCAAATAAATGTATTCCTCTATCATAATTCCGCTTGTGCGTTCATTCCGCTTTAAAAACAATTCTGGTCCGTTCCATGCATGCTTGCTATACCTTTCCTCGGTGTTGCTACACAATGACGTTTGAGGCAGCAAGGCAGCAAGGCAGACCCAGCGTGGGCATCCTCTGTCCAGTGCTGATTCCCACTATTCGGAATTAAATGACAGTGCTTTGCCGATGGAGTATAATTTGAATGCAGTGCCATTTCATTCAGAATTAACCATTCAGAATCAACGTGGTCACTGTAACAAATCTTTAATAACATGTAGCATTGTGTGCCAGGGTTAAGGTTAGGCCTACATGTAGGCCTACACACAAAAAAGACACAATAAAAAAGTGTTACCTGACACTGACTTGTCAATCAGCCATCTGCTGAAAAAGTTCCTCCAGCACTCATCTTGTTCTTTCTCTCTTGTCTACCTCAGTGTGGTCTGGTATGTCTGGTTTCTGTCATCACCGTGTGATTTACTGATTGTGACAATGCAAATGGACCTCATGCAAACACATGGAAATGCCTTTCAACCACTAAAGTGATGCATTTCAATGATTTTGCGTCAGAAAAAATGGACAAATCAATCATGCTTAGGCCTATAGAATGTTTGGGCCGGGGGTCTACTCCTCTGGCCAAGTCAGAGGGAATCTTAGGAAATTGAACAGAACATTAAAAAAGAGCAACATGTAAATAACGAAGGAACAACATAAAGGCTCCATGAACATGAAACTCTCATTGGGCTGGAAAAATCAACTCACCATTGATGTTGTGAAAAGCTCAGCGAAACAAACCTTGGCCAAGGCCCTTGAACTGATCCACACAAAAAAACACCATCCAACCAACATCATCACACATCTCACGAGTGTGTGTTTATGTGTGTTAGGGTGCATCAGTTGCCACCTATGAAAAGATATCGCCTTGGCCCTATAGTAAAAATGTTCTACACCCAGTAAAAACACACTGTGTAAAATATTTTGAAATTTGGATGAAGTCTACCGGGGCCACCAGCCCCATGAAAATAGAAAATAATGGTGACAGTCAAAATCTTGGATAGAAACAGGGCTGCACTGGCCATCTGGCATGGCGGGCATTTCCCGGTGAGCCACGCACCCTCGTGGGCCCCCATTTTTTTTCTTTTTACATTACTGAAAATAGGGGCCCATGAGGGTGCGGGGCCCACCGGTGAGTTAGTTCTCCGGCACTAATAATCTCCTTAAATCCAAAAGTGCCCGGGCCCTATTTATCGCCCAGTCCAGCCCTGAATAGAAATGGACATTTTGCTGCATAAAGCTACCCAATAAAAACATATTGCCTCAGCTGTGTGATAAAAAAAAATGTTCTATGCACAGTAAAATCACTCTGTGGAAAATGTGTTGAAATTTAGATTAATTCTACTGGGTCCACCAGGCCCATGAAAATACAAAACAATGGTGATAGTGATGGGCAACCTTCCAAATATAGCCAATATAATGAACCAGCTGACCCACTGCCAGTATCAAGCAAGAGATCACGAAGTTGTATGACTTTTGTGTGCTTCACCTGTGGGCCTACAGGATTGTACAGGTAGCTGTTAATACCTGGTGGAGCATCTGTACTAAAGCTGTGAATGCTCCTTGGAATGACTTCTGTTTTTTTAAGAAATCCCTGCAGTAGTTCAATAGAGTACATACAATAAAACTGTATGTGATGTTGGAAAGAGTGGCTTCCCAAAACCTGTACTTAAGTGGCTTCTAGGTATGTCATGGGTATCACCAGGTCCGGAGTCCATTGCCAAGGGCCTCTCAGGTAAGTTATGGTACTCATCTGATGGAGTAAAGTGAAATACTACCACAGGCGATGGGATAAAGAAGTAATGGCACTCTTCAATACAGTTGTATTGACTGCTTTGTAGCCTAGGCATTCCAAGGAACATTCACAGCTTTGGTACAGATGTTCCTCCATGAATTGTAGGCCCACAGGTGAAACACACAAATATAACAGTCATGCAGCTTTGCAATCTCTTGCTTGATACTAGCAGTGGTCCAAGGCAGCAAGGAATTGTTATTGTGTTGCAAAAGAGCAAATTTGCCTAAATATAGCAGTTTGACCATCAGTCTGTCCTGAGTCTGAAGTCTGTGTAAGTGGATCGACTGAATACACAACCTGCTTAGATATTCCTTCTGTTTGTGCTCCCAATACAGGTGATCTCACTAATTACCTCATCAACCTGGCTTAAGTGGTAATTAGGCTCAGCTGGTTCATTATATTGGCTGGGGCAAATGTGTCACGCGGTTTGTCCACCTCTGTTTTAAGACAATGGCAAACCTATTGAAATGCAGAATTGAATCGAATCGAATCAAATCGCTACCTCCCGAATCGTAATCGAATCGAATTGTGAGGGCAGTGCCAATGCACACCACTAATAGCTACTATACTGGCAAAAAGGTCATTTCAGTGCAATACACAACACGAGAACATTGTCATTCCTAGTGTGACGGGCACTTGCCCTGGCCCTTTAAATCTTAGTGAGGTCCCGATTGGTTGGCAGCCCTGCACTTGTCACATGACCTGGTAGCTCCAATTTTCCCTTCAGTGTTGCCAGATTGGGCTTTTTCCCGCCCAATTGGGCTGCTTAGGATGGCCTTGTGCGGAAATCGGGTAACCCATTACATTGTATGCGTTGCGAAGGGGGCCCTTTCAGATAACTTTGTCCTGGGCCCAGCAAAAGCTGTCAGCGGCCCTGGTTCCACTATATAGGTTGAGTTTTACCTTTCTTTTTTTGTCATTCTTTTTAACACCCGCATTGTGTCTTATCATCTTCTTCCTGTCATTCCCTATTGTTCTGTTACTCATTTTGTCTGTGTGGATGTGCACAGGGTCCATTTACTTGTATGTGTGCTTGTGCTTATCCATGTGGCATGTGTGTGTGTGTGTGTGTGTGTGTGTGTGTGTGTGTGTGTGTGTGTGTGTGTGTGTGTGTGTGTGTGTGTGTGTGTGTGTGTGTGTGTGTGTGTGTGTGTGTGTGTGTGTCTGTCTGTCTGTCTGTCTGTCTGTCTGTCTGTGTGCGTGTTTGTGTCTGTTTGCGTATTTGTGTGTTTGTTAGCAGTCTGAGGCGACTGCATAGGCCTAGTTTGTGTGTGTGTGTGTGTGTGTGTGTGTGTGTGTGTGTGTGTGTGTGTGTGTGTGTGTGTGTGTGTGTGTGTGTGTGTGCAGGGGCTTCCCATAGAATCGCTGTTGCCGGTATCCAGGCTACACGCATTTGAAGAGAATTCTACAACGGCCAAGTAAGTAGACTGAGATATAACGCTCTGTGCTCATATAAACACCTTATCCCGAATATGATCATAATCGGGATATGCCTCATATTGGGGATACTGCACAATGGCGTATCAGTGGAACTGCATATAAACACACTCGCTGAAGTGAATTCACCAATATGCTGCTTGAAATTAGTAATAATAAATGTTCTGGATGTTCTCAAATGCATCACACGAATCACAAGGTTGTGGGGATTATTTGGGGGTTTATTGGTGGGAAAAACATGGGAAGGGAAGACACAATGGAATGCAGGAGGCACACACAGAAACAGGACACAGGGGACAGGTACAAAGGGGGACAACTTGGAAGACAGGTGGACATGCAAGGCCGGATAAATGCACAGGCTGGATATGGCTGCAGCCTAGGGCCCCCCGAGTGTGCATTATGAAGACTTTTTTGCATGGTGCGTGTTTATAGTCCTCCCGTCAAAACAGCTTCTCACGAGGAGGCGTGGAGCTTCCGACATGGAAATAGCGACATGTAATAGCCTATTTGGCTTTTTACAAAATGGGTCAATAATGCTGTCAGCACAAAAAACAGTTCCTTGACAACTCAATCCTTGGCCAAGGACTGGAGTTACTTTAAAGAACAAAATTGCTTGACCAACTTCCTATGTCTAGTCTACTGTAAAGCCACGCCTCGGTATAACGAACGCTAGTGGGCAAGAGCCTTTCAATGAAACAGCAAGAGTGTTCATCAGGGCTGGCCTGGGACAAAAAATCAGGTCGGGCATATTCAGCCAAGACCGGTCCACCAGGCACAGAGAGAGACAATGAAGCCTGTGACAATATTTTTAGTCACCCACCACGAGCTATTTTGAACACAACAGGTCAAATGAATATTCAAATTGGACTCGGACAGGTCAGTTGTAGCAGCAAGAGGACTGATACTACACTGAGGGGAAGACCAGGCCAAAATCATCAACAGTCCGCCGGGCAAATGCTCTGTATCCCTTATGGCCAATCCAGCTATGGTGTTCATGAACTTTGGGTCACTTTGTTCTAGGAGGGCCTGCGTTTGGGTTGCACGTCCGGGTGACCATGAATATGGATGTAGAGGGGGGACAGATGACAGAGACAAGAGGGAGAGAGAGGAGAACAGGGAGAGGAGAAGAGGGAGGATGAAGGACAGAGGATCGGCACATAGGGACAGAAGAGGGGTGACAGGGGACAGGTAGGGACAGAAGAGGGAGGACAGGGGACAGGCACACAGGGACAGAGAGAGTTCAGTCGGCCGTTGCAGGCCTCCTGAAACAGGACAGGAGGATACAGCTGCAACAGCTCGCTCTTCTCTGACGCCACACTCTCCTCCTCTGCCTCTCAGCCTCCCTCTTCTCCTCTTTGGCCCTCTGCTTCTCTGCCTTTTCCCTCTCCTTGTCCTCTCTCTCCTTCTGTGCCTGGGTGTTGGCGGAGCGCTGGGTGGTGGTCATCCGGAGGAGGCTGGCCTGATGGTGCACCTCCTGGGCCTGCTGAGCCATTTGCAGGAGGCAGGCCTGGAGCCTCCGACGCTCCTCCTCCTCCCTGGCGGCCTCTGCAGCAGCCAGCAGCAGTGAGGCGTGCTTCTCCTCGGTGGTGGTCATCCGTAGGAGGGTGGCCTGGAGGTGGACGTCCTGAGCCTGCTGTGCCATCTGCAGGAGGTAGGCCTGGAGCCTTCGACGCTCCTCCTCATCCATTGCGGCCTCGGCAGCATTCAGCAGCCACTTGGCCTCATCGGCCTCACTGGAGGCAGTCAGGCCACTGCGGTAGACACACACACACACACACACACACATACACAAACACTGTGATCTACACTATATTGTACTCTATACTGTACTGTACTGTATTACTTCCGCCAGGAGGTTATGTGACCACCTCTTTGCTCGTTCGTGTGTTCGCTGCTATTTCATGGGCTGCCACGCGGTGTGCTAGGTAAACTGAGCACCAAGCACTAGGGTCGTTCATGATGAAATCGTGCTGCTTTTGCTAGGCAGCGAGCATGCCCACTGTGTGCAGCGTGAAGCATCCTGGTTAGAATTTCTGTCCGGGACGCGGCATATGGGAGTGACCTCTGCGCCGCAGTCATGTCACATGGCATTGCGGGAACAAATAGGCTCGTTCGTGACGAAGTAGTGCTGCTTTCGCAGTGGGCATGCGCACTTTTCCAGTTTGATGCATTCTGGTTAGAATGTATTAACCACAATGCAACAAACTGGGAAAGTGCGCATGCTCGCTGCTTAGCAAAAGCAGCACTGCTTCGTCACGAACGGGCCTAATGTTTTGCTAAGCAGCGGCACAGCCAGGTAAAAGCAGCTCTGGCATGGGACCTCCTCCATGCCGTCGGTAATCTACCCTGATTGGCATTCATCTATCTGAAGTGAATTGCGGGTGTACTACACCAACCACCATCAACTAAATAGCCCACGTGAGAAACGTATTTGGCATACGGCTGGCAAACTCTATCAAGATATAGTCATGAAATTAACTGACTGTGGTTGTTATTGTTTTGCTTATTTTTGTCTGACTGTTTGTTTTTAATCAGAGCATAAGTAAGCCAAAAGTTATTGGAACTCAAATATGGAACAGTTTACCAACTGTAATAGAAATAAAAGACAACTGAAACACTGGCTGAAGGAAAACCAAAAATGCGATCATCACAACACACAATAGATAACACTACATGCACACACAGCATAGTCTAGTATAGCCTACAGGTCACACACACATCATATTGGGTTTTTTGTTATTTTTTAACTTAAACACTTTTGATTTTCTCTTTTAAAGTTTTTACCTCAAAAGATTTACATGTCTTAAGGCAAAAGAAAATCAAAAGTGTTTAAGTTGGGGGATCAAGATGGTGTCGTAGAGTGAGCATCACGTTTCGGTAGCTCCGGTGGCTGACTTTATTATTTATGTAATTACACGTGTTGGTACAAAATATATTCGACATTCATTCAAGGGAAGTATTCTAAATATGAGCCTGGACACTTATTTTAGCCAGAAAGCAAATATGGAGGCGAAAAAAGTCGGGAAGAAAAGCAAACCTCAGGCAGCGAAAGGCGAGACCAGTGCAAGCGCCATGGAACCCAGCTTTATTGAGGCGTTGGATAATGTCAAGGTCAGTCTCACGAAAGTCATTGACAAGAAAATTTCAACTGTTCTCGAAGCCATTAAGGAGCAGACATCGCAAATACAAGCTGTTGCAACGCGGGTTGAGGAAGCTGAACAGCGAATTGTGGATGTCGAGGAAGCGGCTGTGTCTTCCGAGGCTAGGATAACTGCGTTGGAAAAGCAGGTTCGTGATCTGCTTGAACATGTGGATGACTTGGACAATCGGGGCCGCAGATGCAACGTGCGTATCGTGGGCTTGCCAGAGGGTACTGAAGGGAGTAACCCCGTGAAATTTCTTGAAACATGGATCCCTCAACACCTACGAATGACGGTGAAAGGTGATCGTGTGAAAATAGACCGGGCTCACCGATCCAAGGCACAAGCTAACAGCGGAAGCAAAAACAAAACCGACAAACAAATGTTGCCTTCACCAGCTCGGGACCTCTCGAGACAGCTGACGACACTGCTCACATGACAATCGAGTTCTGGAGTTTGGCGCATGAACGCCACTGATCCCGGAACAATCGGGATTCATGCGTGTTTTGTTTTGGTTCTCTTTTCTTTTTTTCACCTCACCTTGAGCCTCCACACCCACGACATATAATTTTAGCTGAAGTAAGCTAAATTAAACAGCCAGAGACCAGCATTACTGACATATGTGCATCTGCAATTGAATGACATTGACTGGTGTTGTTGATAGTGATTACAAGATGATATTTTAGCATTTATGATACTGTTTACATGTCAGTTGCATGCATGGGCGCCATGTTGATGATGCGTGTGTCGTCACACTAAACACAAGCTCGGGAACTCGTTCTTCTATACTTCCGCCAGAGATCAACCTCGATAATTATCGATCTGACATTGCGTCACCAAATGTTCACTCCCACTTTCCCGAGGTTTTAGGTCGGCTTTCTGGGGATTCTCGATTTTTTGAACGAGCCAAAACCCCTAACCAACTTGAAAGACCAAGGCCACTAATACTGAAGTTCCACAACTGGCAGGATAAACAGCGAGTCATAGATGCGGCAAGACTGCGAGGAGCGCGAGAATCGCCGTCGGAACCCACAGAGCCCAACATTTCATTCTTCAGTGACTATTCGGCTGGGGTGGTACGGAAGCGCAGAGCGTTCGACGATGTCAAGTCGCGACTGAGGAAAATAAACGTCGAGTATGCCCTCCTGTACCCAGCCACCTTGAGGGTGACAGTGGGCGGTAAGCAGAAAAAATTCGTCTCTCCAAAGGATGCAGAGCAACTCGCAAAGTCGTTGGAGGAGGGGCGTGGAGATATGCCGTGTCAGAGCATGGAGTCTGTGGACGGTGACATGGACTGAGTAGCCAGGTAAACTGAGGTATCGTGCAGAATTTAGAATTTATTGTTTTGCTTCCCCATTGAATGAAAAATGTATCACCCATTTTGAGTATTTCATTTCATTTTTGCCACTGTGAGTAGGCTGGAACGTGTATGTTTTATGTTTTTTTTTTCCTGATACACTTGAGTGTAATAGAGGATTGAGGGTTTGATGGCAAGCTTAGGTTGGCCAAGGATGACGTTAAGAGGCGCCTGCGGGTTTAGTAGCAGGGCTATCCCTATTGGATATTTGAGTTTGAATTTTTTGTTTTTGTATTATAGTTCTTTGTTATATTGTTGTTTTTTTCATGGCTCAGTGAAAACACTATTATTTTATGTGTATAATGCCACATGCTTAGTGTAAGTTATTATTCATGCAAAGATATGGTTAAAGCCAAATCATATGTCAAGGGATAAGTTACGCATTTGTACCTGGAATATAAAAGGGGTTCATAATAATGTCAAGAGAAGAAAGATCCTGGCCTTTCTGAATAGAGATCATATTGATATTGCTTTATTGCAAGAAACGCATCTAAATGATGAAGAACATTTAAAGTTGTGTCAGTATGGTTATGCAGAAGTTTTCTTCTCTTCATTTACTTCAAGAAGTAGAGGGGTAGCTATATTGGTGAAAAAACCCCTACAATTTTCAGTACTTAATTGTGTTAAAGACAAAAGTGGAAGATATGTTATTGTAAAAGGTGTTTTGCAAGGGGTGACAATTGCTATTTTGAATATATATTACCCACCTGCCCACCCTGCACATTTCATTACAAAGGTGTTTTTGGAATTCTCTGCTATTCAATCAGACATAGCCATCGTAGGTGGAGATATGAATTGCTTGTTGGACCCAATGAGGGACAGACTCCCCGCCAAAAATATGCCTCCTTCACCACAGGCTAATGCACTTGTCTCAGTCTGTGATGAGTTAGGATATGTAGATGTTTGGAGAGCTCTTCATGGTACTGGTAAAGCTTTCACCTTTTTCTCTGCTCCACACGGCTGTCATAGTAGCCTCTTGAGAGGGTCCTGTCTTGCTCTATTGGCAGTATCTTGATCTCTGATCATGCTAAAGTAGTGTTAGATCTTTCCATTAAGGGAGTAAATAGTGGCTTAAGATGCTGGAGACTGAACACATCTGTTTTGAAGGATCAAACATTTCGTGATCACTTTATAACTGAGTTTCAATATTTTAGGGTTGTTAACTCCCGTTCTACAGATAATGCTGCTTTACTCTGGGAGACTGCTAAGGTGTTTTCAAGGGGGTTGATTATTGCTTTTTCAGCCAGCAAAAAGAAACAAAAAAGAGAAAAGCAAAATAGTTTAATGGCAGAGCTAAAGAATAAAGAGGAGGCATATGTATCATCCCCATCTCCTTCTATTATGGCAGAAATAAAGGCAATAAAAACAACCATAGATAATCTTCTAACACAAGATGAAGAGGTCAAACTTAGATTTATCAAACAGAGGATGTATGAACATGGTGACAAACCTGGCAAGTACTTGGCCTACCTCACTAAAAAAAGAGCAGAGTCACAAGCTATCGCAGCTCTTAATGATGCACTGGGCAATCGCATATATGATAATAAACTTATTAATGACAATTTTAGAATATTTTACAGTAATCTTTACACATCGGAACAGACAACTGCTGGATCTATTTTGATGGATAATTTCTTTAGTAAATTGCAATTGCCCACTGTATCTCCAGAAAACAAGCTTGTTCTCAACTCCCCTGTCTCCAGAGAGGAAGTGATCAACGCTATAACAGCTTTGCAGAATGGTAAAGCCCCGGGACCTGATGGTTTCAGTGCTGAATTCTATAAAGAATTTTCAGGACTACTCGTGGACCCACTGGTCAACATGTTTAATGACGCATTTTTCAAGGAAGAATTGCCCCAGACACTTAGAGAGGCAAACATCTCACTCATTCTTAAAAAAGGGAAATGTCCAGAAGCATGTGGCTCATATAGGCCCATATCTCTTCTAAATGTTGATAGGAACATTTTGGCAAAAATTTTGGCCACACGTCTTGAGGATCAGCTACCTAAGATTATTAAAGTGGATCAAACTGGATTTATAAAGGGACGAAATTCTTCCAATAATATTAGACGTCTTCTGAATATTATCCAAGTCTTTAAAAAGTTGCAAATTGATGGTTTAGTGCTTTCTTTGGATGCAGAGAAAGCGTTCGACCGCTTAGAGTACTCCTATTTATTTTATTGCCTAGATAAATTTGATTTGGGAGATGACTTTATTAGATGGGTCAGGGTCTTATATGATAAACCACAAGCGGCTATTCTAGTCAAGTCAAGTCAAGTCAAGTAGGTTTTATTGTCAATTTCTTTACATGCACTGGTCATACAAAGAATTTGAAATTACATTTCTTGCTTTCCCATACAGACATAGACTAATTAAGGTAAGGACATAGACAGTATAGACATAGACAGTACTTATACATGGACTTAAGACAGTATGGACATAGACAGTGCTCATACAGACATTTAAAGTGCAAGACTGGACAACAGAAGACTTGTAGAGGACATACATTAAGAGGTATTTGTTG
Organism: Engraulis encrasicolus; assembly: GCF_034702125.1. Lineage (NCBI taxonomy): Eukaryota > Metazoa > Chordata > Actinopteri > Clupeiformes > Engraulidae > Engraulis > Engraulis encrasicolus. Next base: position 24,058,958 of record NC_085859.1, on the reverse strand, counting down.
TGTTTTGTGCTTTTCCTAAAAAAAGTCCTTTATAGCGTTCTGACATGGTAATAGTAGCATTTTGAAGAAAATAAATATAAAAGGTCTGTTCAAGTACACCAGCAGCAGTGTGTGTGTGTGTGTGTGTGTGTGTGTGTGTGTGTGTGTGTGTGTGTGTGTGTGTGTGTGTGTGTGTGTGTGTGTGTGTGTGTGTGTGTGTGTGTGTATGTGTTTAGTGCAGGTAGAAGGTGCGGTGTGCGTCTTGTGTGTGTGTTCGTGTATGTGTGTGTGTGTGTGTGTGTGTGTGTGTGTGTGTGTGTGTGTGTGTGTGTGTGTGTGTCAGTGTGTGTATGTTTGGGTTTAGTGCAGAAAGTGCAGTGTGCTTGTGTGTGTGTGTGTGTGTGTGTGTGTGTGTGTGTGTGCATGTTTTGAGTTAGTGCAGGTTGAAAGTTCAGTCACAAGTATAGTAGTGCAGGTGGAATGTTCAGTCGCAGATATGGTGGTGGGGGATGGGGGGGGGGGGTTGTCAGTGGCCTTGCTGGCTAGAGGCTGACAGTGGGGGGGGGGGGGTTGTCAGTGGCCTTGCTGGCTAGAGGCTGACAGTGGAGGGAGAGTGGGTTGAGTGTTCAGCATCTTGATCGCTTGGTGCATTGTGCTGCTCGCCAGCCGGGTGGTACGGGAACGGAGGCGCCTGTACCTCTTTCCAGAGGGCAGGAGGCTGAACAGTTTGTGTGCAGGGTGGCTTGTGTCTTTGATGATCATCAGTGCTTTCCGGGTGAGGCGTGTGGTGTAAATGTCCTGCAGGGAGGGGAGTGGTACTCCAATGATCTTCTTCGCTGTGTTCACAACACGCTGGAGTGTCTTCCTGTTTTTCTCCGTGCAGCTTCCTCCCCACACTGTGATGCAGTTGGACACGACGCTCTCTATGGTTCCTCTGTAGAATGTTGTCATGATGGAGGGTGTAGCACTTGCCTTCTTTAGTTTGCGCAGGAAGTAGAGACGCTGATGGGCCTTCTTCGCCAGTGATGTAGTGTTGGTGGTCCAAGAGAGGTCGTCGCTGATGTGCACTCCAAGGAACTTGGTGCTGCTCACTCTCTCCACAGCATCGCCGTCGATGGTCAGTGGTGGCAGTTGTTTTTGGACCCTTTGGAAGTTGACAACAATCTCCTTGGTCTTGTTGACATTCAGCAGGAGGTTGTTGTCTTTGCACCATCTGGCCAGCAGGTCTACTTCTTCTCTGTAGTGAGTCTCATCGCCCTTGGTGATGAGGCCCACCAGTGTTGTATCATCCGCAAACTTCACTAGATGGTTAGTGCTGTGGGTCGTTGTGCAGTCGTGTGTCAGCAGCGTGAACAGCAGGGGGCTGAGAACACAACCTTGCGGAGCCCCCGTGCTCAGGGTCAGGGTGCTCGAGGTGTTGTTCCCTACCCGTACTGCTTGTGGTCTTTGCATCAGGAAGTCCAGCAGCCAGTTGCAGAGGGAGGTGCTGAAACCTAGTTTGTCCAGTTTTCTGATGAGTTGTTGTGGTATTATGGTATTGAATGCTGAACTGAAGTCAATGAACAGCATTCTCACATATGAGTCTTTATTGTCCAAGTGGGTGAGGGCTGGATGGAGGGCAGAGCAAATTGCATCCTCCGTGGATCGCTTGGCTCGGTATGCGAACTGGTAGGGGTCTAGGGTGGGGGGTAGGGTGGCTTTGATGTGTGACAGGACTAGCCGTTCGAAGCACTTCATGATTATGGGCGTCAGTGCTACAGGACGGTAGTCATTGAAGCATGATGGTGATGATTTCTTCGGCACAGGTATGATGGTAGCAGCTTTGAAAAGTGATGGGATGACTGCTTGCTCCAGAGAGATGTTAAAGATGTCTGTGAAGACATCTTTCAGCTCTTCTGCACAATCCTTCAACACTCGGCCTGGTATGTTGTCTGGGCCAGCTGCTTTGCGTGGGTTGATGGTGGCCAGTGTCCTCTTAACACTGGCAGAGGACAGGTAAAGGGGTTGATCATGGGGGGGAGGGGGAGTTTTCTGTGGGTGAGTGTCATTTTGTGCTTCAAAGCGGGCAAAGAAACTGTAACTTCTAGCTAATGGCAACTGTAACTGAAACTTCTAGCTAATGGCATTGGGTCTGACAATTTTCCTGTATTTAGAGGAACTAGACAGGGTTGTCCCTTGTCCCCCCTCCTGTTTGCCTTGCCTATAGAACCATTGGCAGAGGCCATAAGAGCAACACCTTCTATTCATGGTTTACAAATGGGCGAGTCAGATCATAAAATAAGTCTTTATGCAGATGATGTTTTAATATACCTTTCAAGACCTGACTCATCAATACCAATATTACTCAATGTTATTGATTCATTCAGCAAATTTTCTGGTTATAAAATTAATCTGACAAAATCAGAAGCCATGCCACTTGGTAGTTTAAACTCAGTTCCTAATATATTGCCTTCTTTCCCCTTCAGATGGTCCCCAGCAGGTTTCACATATTTAGGTATATTTGTAACCCCTGTATTCCAACAAATGTATAAAGCTAACTTTATCCCACTTTTTGAGAAAGTGAAACAAGATCTTGAACGATGGAGCTCTTTGCCCATATCTTGGCTGGGGCGTATTGCAATGATCAAGATGAATATTTTGCCTAGGTTGTTGTATCCTATTCAAATGATCCCTATTTTGTTTTCAAATGCAGTTGTGAAAAGACTAAATGGTTGGCTAAGTTCATTCATTTGGAGCAAACGCAGACCTAAATTGAAGATGAGTACTTTACAGATGTCACAGGTTGAGGGTGGTTTAGACATGCCCAACTTTAGAAAATATCAAATATGCGCTCATTTGAGGTATATTTATGACTGGTTCTTTTGCAGTAAAGAGGCTGTGTGGTTGGGGGTGGAAACCTACCTATCCGATTACCCATTAAGAGACTTGGTGTTTATGAAAAATTTTAAAACAATTAAAGTAGCATGTGACAACATCATCACCCTTAATACTATTAAAGCATGGCGATTAATGCGCAGGCTTGAAGGGAGGTCAAAACTGACATCAATATACACCCCTATTATATCCTGAACAATCCTGATTTCCAACCAGGACTGACAGATTCTGCATTCATGTTTTGGCGGAACTCTGGCATTAAGGTGTTAAAAGATCCATTCTCTAATAAGACAATGATGTCATTTAACGAATTGGTTGAGAAATATACATTACCGAAAGAGCATTTCTTCCGCTATCTACAGATAAGACACTATATACTGCGAAGTACAACGCTCAACGACAACTATGAAGCCTCTCCCTTGGAGAGGGTTATGTTTGGGACACTTGGAGGGATCTCTATTAGACTACTTTATAGAGCTTTGGGCCAGTTGTCAGATGCAAATATACTGGGTCTGAGAGAAAAATGGCAGACTGAGCTCTCTGTTACAATAGGGGATAATGAGTGGCAAGATATATGGACCTATGCAAAAGTCATCTCAGTCTGTAACCGGGTTAGAGGAATACAGCTCAAAATTTTGCACAGAATGCATATATCTCCTCATCGCAGACATTTGTTCAATCACACTTTGTCACCTATGTGCCTGAAATGTAAGAACTTTGGTACTTTAACACATTGCCTATGGACATGTCACAAATTGCAGATCTATTGGGGTAATATTATAACAGAAATGGAAAAGATACTGGGTATGAGACTGGACATGGACCCAAAATCTCTTATTCTGGGTCTCCCAGGCCTACTGGTGAAGAACCAGAGACTTTATTGTATTCTGACATTCGCAGCCAGGAAAAATATCTTACTACAATGGATCAGTGACAAAGTCCCTACTATTAAAGGCTGGCATGATATACTGCATGGTATGATACCCCTGGAATACCTAACCTGTGTATTACATTCAAATTCTAGACTATTCTTCAGGACCTGGGAACCATATTTGAATTACTTAGAACCTAGTGTATCTGATATTTTGTTAAAGGGATTTGATAGAGATCATTGAACATCGCTCTGTATAAACGCTTTGCAGCTGCCATTATTTTGTCTTCTCATAATGATTATTTGTGTGTGTGTAACTGAGCCGTTGTTGTTGTTGTGATTGTGTTTTATGTAATGTTTTTTTTTTTTCTAAAGTGAAAAATCAATAAACATATCTTTAAAAAAAAAAAGTGTTTAAGTTAGTTAGACATGAACCAAATACATAGGCCTAGCCTATATTGTTGTTTTTCTTCCTGTACAAAGTTTTAATAGAAATTGTGTTTTAACATAGCATATTATTGTAATTGTATATTACTGTATGTTTTGTATAACTAGGTGTATTCTGGAAGCCTATATTGTAGGTGATTTGTAGGCCTATATTTTATTAGAATAGTTAGCTTGCAGGGACTGAGGTTGCAAAGCGATCTATAAACTTTTCATGTAGGCTATTCACATCTGCAAGCTGTGTCCATGGCCTTGCCTTGTCATGTTTGTAATAATGTGCACTGCATTGGCCGGCCCTGCTAAATAAACAAACAAACAAACAAACAAAAACACTTACTTGTCACCGGAAGCCCCAGCGTAGACCAAGGCGGCTTGCCGCCGGCCGATCACACCGGGACCCCGCACTCTACCGGACTCTGTGGTCGGGAACAGCGTCTCTGATGCGTCTCTCGCAACATCGGTCACCCAGAACTGCAGACATATTTCTACTATTCGGACGTTGTGAAACAGCGCTCTTCTTATTCGTAACATCTTCGATTTGTAAAATGACCAAAAGTGCATGGGAAAGACATCCCAAGCTATTCCATACGTCATAGAGTGTTGCTATGGATATCCCCATTATTAACAAGTTAGTAGAATATTGGTGAATGCTACTGTATCCTTGACAAAATAAACAGAATGTTGAGCTCTGAACTGTGAACGTTGGTGTGTTCTAATGAAGCAAGACGCGCGTCCTCTGTGATGGATGACGCTAAAGGACGCGCAATACTTGCAAATCAAGTTTACACCTACACAGTCCCATACATTTCTTGGGCCGTAAAGAACTAAGTTTCAGTATTACTAGGCTACTCTAAACACATAGTAGCCTATGTGACACTAATTTATGTGGCACTAAAATTGACAGGGCTAAAGAGCATGGTTGAGTCTCAAGTGTTCTCCAAGAGAAGTGGTGGTGGCGGTGGCGTCTGCCTTTGCGAGGGCCACGGGCCGATTCACACACACATGCACACACAATTAAAATCAGAGAATCTTTACTCTCTCTGTTAAAAGCTGCATTCATTGTTCACCTGGTATTGCTGTATTTTTAGGCTATAGCTATCCGAATGATTATGTCTCCTCAGGATGAAGAACATAAATAAGTGCAACGTTCATGTATTTATCGCCTTTCATCTTTTTCTGTTGATTTAGTTCTTTTGTTTTCTCATTGCGTGGCTTATTTTACCCATGAAAGCTGAATTTGTGCCTGCCCATCGGCAAATTTATGTAAAACAGAGTGTTCATAAGTGTTCATTAGGAGAAACGCCAACTGGGACAATGGGCATTTTATTGTTTTTATGTTAAGTGAATGTTTTTACTGTAGGCCTGTGCAGAATGTGTAATTTCAATTATGTAGGCCTACAGCGTCATATTTAGCCTACTGTCCCTGATATAGGCCTACCTAACCTAAACACAGTACTAGCCTCATTTAGCCTAGATGGAGGTTGAATTGCAAATTCCCTCAATAATAGAAGTTTATTTCACTTTGAAAACATGTAGCCTAGGCTAAACAATTCACAATGCAAAATTAAACTTATTCGGAATTAAACTTTATCCCGACAAAAGTGGCTTATTCCGTTTTTAATTCCAAATAATTTTATTCCTCTATCATAATTCCGCTTGTGTGTTCATTCCGCTTTAAAAACAATTCTGGTCCGTTCCATGCATGCTTGTTGCTATACCTTTCCTCTTTGTTGCTACACAATGACGTTTGAGGCAGCAAGGCAGACCCAGCGTGGGCATCCTCTGTCCAGCTGATTCCCATACTATATTCGGAATTAAATGACAGTGCTTTGCCGATGGAGTATAATTTGAATGCAGTGCCATTTCATTCAGAATTAACCATTCAGAATCCACGTGGTCATTGTAACAAATCTTTAATAACATGTAGCATTGTGTGCTAGGGTTAGGGTTAGGCCTACATGTAGGCCTACACACAAAAAAGTGTTACCTGGCACTGACTTGTCAATCAGCCATCTGCTGAAAAAGTTCCTCCAGCACTCATCTTGTTCTTTCTCTCTTGTCTACCTCAGTGTGGTCTGGTAGGTATGTCTGGTTTCTGTCGCCACCGTGTGATTTACTGATTGTGACAATGCAAATGGACCTCATGCAAACACATGGAAATGCCTTTCAACCACTAAAGTGATGCATTTCAATGACTTTGCGTCAGAAAAAATGGACAAATCAATCATGCTTAGGCCTATATAATGTTTGGGCCGGGGGTCTACTCCTCTGGCCAAGTCAGAGGGAATCTTAGGAAATTGAACAGAACATTATAAAAGAGCAACATGTAAATAACGAAGGAACAACATAAAGGCTCCATGAACATGAAACTCTCATTGGGCTGGAAAAATCAACTCACCAATGATGTTGTGAAAAGCTCAGCGAAACAAACCTTGGCCAAGGCCCTTGAACTGATCCACACAAACAAACACCATCCAACCAACATCATCACACATCTCACGAGTGTGTGTTTATGTGTGTGTGTGTGTGTGTGTGATGAACATTTAATGAGCATTTAAAACCACCAAAGTGCCATAGTGAATGAAAGGATGGCTGAGCTACTAGTGGTGTCAACAATAGTCGATTCGGCGATGCAATGCAATGCGGGACATGTACAATTCAATTCAATGCGGCAAGTTCCATAATTAATGCAGCATTTTTTTTAAGTTTCAATTACTTTCGTGGATATTTCGGGAGCAAATTAATGTGAAATTAAATAAAAACACTTAAAAGCATTGAAAACTGCAAGACTTATACAAAAAAGTATCTGACTGCTTGTATTGCCTCATCATGACTGATGAAACATTTGCTTTGTTTTCAGTAGAAATGTAGTGCATTGCAATGCAGAATTGAATCGAATCGAATCAAATCGCTACCTCCCGAATCGTAATCGAATCGAATTGTGAGGGCAGTGCCAATGCACACCACTAATAGCTACTATACTGGCAAAAAGGTCATTTCAGTGCAATACACAACACGAGAACATTGTCATTCCTAGTGTGACGGGCACTTGCCCTGGCCCTTTAAATCTTAGTGAGGTCCCGATTGGTTGGCAGCCCTGCACTTGTCACATGACCTGGTAGCTCCAATTTTCCCTTCAGTGTTGCCAGATTGGGCTGTTTCCCGCCCAATTGGGCTGCTTAGGATGGCCTTGTGCGGAAATCGGGTAACCCATTACATTGTATGCGTTGCGAAAGGGGCCCTTTCAGATAACTTTGTCCTGGGCCCAGCAAAAGCTGTCAGCGGCCCTGGTTCCACTATATAGGTTGAGTTTTACCTTTCTTTTTTTGTCATTCTTTTTAACACCCGCATTGTGTCTTATCATCTTCTTCCTGTCATTCCCTATTGTTCTGTTACTCATTTTGTCTGTGTGGATGTGCACAGGGTCCATTTACTTGTATGTGTGCTTGTGCTTATCCATGTGGCATGTGTAGTGTGTGTGTGTGTGTGTGTGTGTGTGTGTGTGTGTGTGTGTGTGTGTGTGTGTGTGTGTGTCTGTCTGTGTGCGTGTTTGTGTCTGTTTGCGTGTTTGTGTGTCTGTTAGCAGTCGGAGGCGACTGCATAGGCCTAGTTTGTGTGTGTGTGTGTGTGTGTGTGTGTGTGTGTGTGTGTGTGTGTGTGTGTGTGTGTGTGTGTGTGTGTGTGTGTGTGTGCGTGTGTGCAGGGGCTTCCCATAGAATCGCTGTTGCCGGTATCCAGGCTACACGCATTTGAAGAGAATTCTACAACGGCCAAGTAAGTAGACTGAGATATAACGCTCTGTGCTCATATAAACACCTTATCCCGAATATGATCATAATCGGGACATGCCTCATATTGGGGATACTGCACAATGACGTATCAGTGGAACTGCATATAAACACACTCGCTGAAGTGAATTCACCAATATGCTGCTTGAAATTAGTAATAATAAATGTTCTGGATGTTCTCAAATGCATCACACGAATCACAAGGTTGTGGGGATTATTTGGGGGTTTATTGGTGGGAAAAACATGGGAAGGAAAGACACAATGGAATGCAGGTGGCACACACAGAAACAGGACACAGGGGACAGGTACAAAGGGGGACAACTTGGAAGAAAGGTGGACATGCAGGGCTGGATAAATGCACAGGCTGGATATGGCTGCAGCCTACGGGGCCCCAAGTGTACATTATGAAGACTTTTTTGCATGGTGCGTGTTTATAGTCCTCCCGTCAAAACAGCTTCTCACAAGGAGGCGTGGAGCTTCCGACATGGAAATAGCGACATGTAATAGCCTATTTGGCTTTTTACAAAATGGGTCAATAATGCCGTCAGCACAAAAAACAGTTCCTTGACAACTCATTCCTTGGCCAAGGACTGGAGTTACTTTAAAGAACAAAATTGCTTGACCAATTTCCTATGTCTAGTCTACTGTAAAGCCACGCCTCGGTATAACGAACGCTAGTGGGCAAGAGCCTTTCAATGAAACAGTAAGAGTGTTCATCAGGGCTGGCCTGGGACAAAAAATCAGGTCGGGCATATTCAGCCAAGACCGGTCCACCAGGCACAGAGAGAGACAATGAAGCCTGTGACAATATTTTTAGTCACCCACCACGAGCTATTTTGACCACAACAGGCAAAATGAATATTCAAATTTGACTCGGACAGGTCAGCTGTAGATTGCTTCCTTATTCGCGAGCCAAATCACGACCATGAATATGGACTTAGAGGGAGGACAGATGACAGAGACAAAAGGGAGAGAGAGGAGAACAGGGAGATGATAAGAGGGAGGATGAAGGACAGAGGATCGGCACATAGGGACAGAAGAGGGGTGACAGGGGACAGGTAGGGACAGAAGAGGGAGGACAGGGGACAGGCACACAGGGACAGAGAGAGTTCAGTCGGCCGTTGCAGGCCTCCTGAAACAGGACAGGAGGATGCAGCTGCAACAGCTCGCTCTTCTCTGACGCCGCACTCTCCTCCTCTGCCTCTCAGCCTCCCTCTTCTCCTCTTTGGCCCTCTGCTTCTCTGCCTTTTCCCTCTCCGTGTCCTCTCTCTCCTTCTGTGCCTGGGTGTTGGCGGAGCGCTGGGTGGTGGTCATCCGTAGGAGGGTGGCCTGGAGGTGGACCTCCTGGGCCTCCTGAGCCATCTGCAGGAGGTAGGCCTGGAGCCTCCGACGCTCCTCCTCCTCCCTGGCGGCCTCTGCAGCAGCCAGCAGCAGTGAGGCGTGCTTCTCCTCTGTGGTGGTCATCCGTAGGAGGGTGGCCTGGAGGTGGACGTCCTGAGCCTGCTGCGCCATCTGCAGGAGGTAGGCCTGGAGCCTTCGACGTTCCTCCTCATCCATTGCGGCCTCGGCAGCATTCAGCAGCCACTTGGCCTCATCGGCCTCACTGGAGGCAGTCACACACACACACACACACACACACACACACACACACACACAAACACTGTGATCTACACTATATTGTACTCTATACTGTACTGTACTTTATTACTTCCGCCAGGAGGTTATGTGTTCGCTGCTATTTCATGGGCTGCCACGCGGTGTGCTAGGTAAACTGAGCACCAAGCACTAGGGTCGTTCATGATGTAATCGTGCTGCTTTTGCTAGGCAGCGAGCATGCCCACTGTGTGCAGCGTGAAGCATCCTGGTTAGAATTTCTGTCCAGGGCGCGGCATATGGGAGTGACCTCTGCGCCGCAGTCATGTCACATGGCATTGCGGGAACAAATAGGCTCGTTCGTGACGAAGTAGTGCTTCTTTCGCAGTGGGCATGCGCACTTTTCCAGTTTGATGCATTCTGGTTAAATGTATTAACCACAATGCAACAAACTGGGAAAGTGCGCATGCTCGCTGCTTAGCAAAAGCAGCACTGCTTCGTCACGAACGGGCCTAATGTTTTGCTAAGCAGCGGCACAGCCAGGTAAAAGCAGCTCTGGCATGGGACCTCCTCCATGCCGTCGGTAATCTACCCTGATTGGCATTCATCTATCTGAAGTGAATTGCGGGTGTACTACACCAACCACCATCAACTAAATAGCCCACGTGAGAAACGTATTTGGCATACGGCTGGCAAACTCTATCAAGATATAGTCATGAAATTAACTGACTGTGGTTGTTATTGTTTTGCTTATTTTTGTCTGACTGTTTGTTTTTAATTAGAGCATAAGTAAGCCAAAAGTTATTGGAACTCAAATATGGAACAGTTTACCAACTGTAATAGAAATAAAAGACAACTGAAACACTGGCTGAAGGAAAACCAAAAATGCAATCATCACAACACACAATAGATAACACTACATGCACACACAGCATAGTCTAGTATAGCCTACAGGTCACACACACATCATATTGGGTTTTTTGTTATTTTTTAACTTAAACACTTTTGATATTGTTTTTTTTCTTCCTGTACAAAGTTTTAATAGAAATTGTGTTTTAACATAGCATATTATTGTAATTGTATATTTCTGTATGTTTTGTATAACTAGGTGTATTCTGGAAGCCTATATTGTAGGTGATTTGTAGGTCTATATTTTATTAGAATAGTTAGCTTGCAGGGACTGAGGTTGCAAAGCGATCTATAAACTTTTCATGTAGGCTATTCACATCTGCAAGCTGTGTCCATGGCCTTGCCTTGTCATGTTTGTAATAATGTGCACTGCATTGGCCCTGCTAAATAAACAAACAAACAAACAAACAAAAACACTTACTTGTCACCGGAAGCCCCAGCGTAGACCAAGGCGGCTTGCCGCCGGCCGATCACACCGGGACCCCGCACTCTACCGGATTCTGTGGTCGGGAACAGCGTCTCTGGTGCGTCTCTCGCGACATCGGTCACCCAGAACTGCAGACATATTTCTACTATTCGGACGTTGTGAAACAGCGCTCTTCTTATTCGTAACATCTTCGATTTGTAAAATGACCAAAAGTGCATGGGAAAGACATCCCAAGCTATTCCATACGTCATAGAGTGTTGCTATGGATATCCCCATTATTAACAAGTTAGTAGAATATTGGTGAATGCTACTGTATCCTTGACAAAATAAACAGAATGTTGAGCTCTGAACTGTGAACGTTGGTGTGTTCTAATGAAGCAAGACGCGCGTCCTCTGTGATGGATGACGCTAAAGGACGTGCAATACTTGCAAATCAAGTTTACACCTACACAGTCCCATACATTCCTTGGGCCGTAAAGAACTAAGTTTCAGTATTACTAGGCTACTCTAAACACATAGTAGCCTTTGTGACACTAATTTATGTGGCACTAAAATTGACAGGGCTAAAGAGCATGGTTGAGTCTCAAGTGTTCTCCAAGAGAAGTGGTGGTGGCGGTGGCGTCTGCCTTTGCGAGGGCCACGGGCCGATTCACACACACATGCACACACAATTAAAAGCAGAGAATCTTTACTCTCTCTGTTAAAAGCTGCATTCATTGTTCACCTGGTATTGCTGTATTTATAGGCTATAGCTATCCGAATGATTATGTCTCCTCAGGATGAAGAACATAAATAAGTGCAACGTTCATGTATTTATCGCCTTTCATCTTTTTCTGTTGATTTAGTTCTTTTGTTTTCTCATTGCGTGGCTTATTTTACCCATGAAAGCTGAATTTGTGCCTGCCCATCGGCAAATTTATGTAAAACAGAGTGTTCATAAGTGTTCATTAGGAGAAACGCCAACTGGGACAATGGGCATTTTATTGTTTTTATGTTAAGTGAATGTTTTTACTGTAGGCCTGTGCAGATGTGTAATTTCAATATGAGCTTTATGTAGGCCTACAGCGTCATATTTAGCCTACTGTCCCTGATATAGGCCTACCTAACCTAAACACAGTAGGCTAGCCTCATTTAGCCTAGATGGAGGTTGAATTGCAAATTCCCTCAATAATAGAAGTTTATTTCACTTTGAAAACATGTAGCCTAGGCTAAACAATTCACAATGCAAAATTAAAGTTATTCGGAATTAAACTTTATGCCGGCAAAAGTGGCTTATTCCGTTTTTAATTCCAAATAACTTTATTCCTCTATCATAATTCCGCTTGTGTGTTCATTCCGCTTTAAAAACAATTCTGGTCCGTTCCATGCATGCTTGTTGCTATACCTTTCCTCTCTGTTGCTACACAATGACGTTTGAGGCAGCAAGACAGACCCAGCGTGGGCATCCTCTGTCCAGTGCTGATTCCCTCTATTCGGAATTAAATGACAGTGCTTTGCCGATGGAGTATAATTTGAATGCAGTGCCATTTCATTCAGAATTAACCATTCAGAATCCACGTGGTCATTGTAACAAATCTTTAATAACATGTAGCATTGTGTGCTAGGGTTAGGGTTAGGCCTACATGTAGGCCTACACACAAAAAAGACACAAAAAAAGTGTTACCTGGCACTGACTTGTCAATCAGCCATCTGCTGAAAAAGTTCCTCCAGCACTCATCTTGTTCTTTCTCTCTTGTCTACCTCAGTGTGGTCTGGTAGGTATGTCTGGTTTCTGTCGCCACCGTGTGATTTACTGATTGTGACAATGCAAATGGACCTCATGCAAACACATGGAAATGCCTTTCAACCACTAAAGTGATGCATTTGGGCAGTCATGGGTAAGCGGTTAGGGAGTCAGACTTGCAGCCCAAAGGTTGCCAGTTCGACTCCCGACCTGCCAGGTTGGTGGGGGGAGTAATCAACCAGTGCTCTCCCCCATCCTCCTCCATGACTGAGGTACCCTGAGCATGGTACCGTCCCACCGCACTGCTCCCCATGGTGCGCCACTGAGGGCTGCCCCCTTGCACGGGTGAGGCATAAATGCAATTTCGTTGTGTGCAGTGTGCAGTGTTCACTTCTGTGCTGTGGAGTGCTGTGTCACAATGACAATGGGAGTTGGAGTTTCCCAATGGGCTTTCACTTTCACTTTCATTTCAATGATTTTGCGTCAGAAAAAATGGACAAATAAATCATGCTTAGGCCTATAGAATGTTTGGGCCGGGGGTCTACTCCTCTGGCCAAGTCAGAGGGAATCTTAGGAAATTGAACAGAACATTAAAAAAGAGCAACATGTAAATAACGAAGGAACAACATAAAGGCTCCATGAACATGAAACTCTCATTGGGCTGGAAAAATCAACTCACCATTGATGTTGTGAAAAGCTCAGCGAAACAAACCTTGGCCAAGGCCCTTGAACTGATCCACACAAAAAAACACCATCCAACCAACATCATCACACATCTCACAAGTGTGTGTGTGTGTGTGTGTGTGTGTGTGTGTGTGTGTGTGTGTGTGTGTGTGTGTGTGTGTGTGTGTGTGCGTGTGTGTGTGTGTGATGAACATTTAATGAGCATTTAAAACCACCAAAGTGCCATAATGAATGAAAGGATGGCTGAGCTACTAGTGGTGTCAACAATAGTCGATTCGGCGATGCAATGCAATGCAGGGCATGGACAATTCAATTCAATGCAGCAAGTTCCAGAATCGATGCAGCAATTTTTTTTAAGTTTCAATTACTTTCGTGGATATTTAGGGAGCAAATTAATGTTAAATTAAATAAAAGCACTTCAAAGCATTGAAAACTACAAGACTGATACAGAAAACAGCCAATAAAATGTTGCTCAGTATCTGACTGCTTGTATTGCCTCATCATGACTGATGAAACATTTGCTTTGCTTTCAGTAGAAATGTAGTGCATTGCAATGCAGAATTGAATTGAATCGAATCGAATCGCTACCTCCCGAATCGTAATCGAATCGAATTGTGAGGGCAGTGCCAATGCACACCACTAATAGCTACTACATACTGGCAAAAAGGTCATTTCAGTGCAAGGGGTTGGAGGGGGTGTAGGAGGAAGGGGGGCCCATTGATATTTTTTTGTCCCGGGCCCAGCCAAACCTGTCAGCGGCCCTGACCACCAGTGTAACCACCAGTGTAAAAAAAAACCATAGACAGGGGAGAAAGGACAGAGGTCCAACACTGAGTTAGCCTGATTATCATCGACTTTGAAATCTCTTCGAGACTTTGTCTGACCAAGAGCATAACAACTAACATTTCCCAAATGGCATGGTGGACCCGCCTCCCTTGGTTTGCTACTGGTTATTTGCTTCCCGACAAAGTGGGAGGAGTTCACTTTTTTTTCCAGAGCTCAGGAACAATATTTGTAGTTCTCCTGGCCTGACTAGAAGCAACGCTGAAGGTGTTGTGTCACTAGCAGCTGGCTAACACTGACTAGCACTCAGTGACCTAGACCCAGTGCCAGTATTAGAGAGATGGGGCACGTAGGTTTTAACACTGAGCACCACTAAGACAGACCCATTACCAATACCTGCATTAGAGACAGGGCAGCGGGGTTCAACAGGTGTAACCCACTGTGACAGACACAACACCCGTATTAGTCTAGAAGAGAAGGAAACAGGAGAGAGGTCCAACAGTGCGTATAATAACACCCAGAACCAGTACCAGCAGGGAAGCACGTCAGCCCGGGTCCGACACTAAATAACCCACTAAGATAGATAGACACAGTACCAGTATTAGACAGGGGAGGGGGCAGGGCAGAGGTCCAGCACTAAGTAACCCACTAAGATAGATAGACATAGTACCAGTATTAGAGAGTATTAGACATGTGTGTGTGTGTGTGTGTGGGGGGTGGGGGGGGTTACAGGGCAGAGGTCCAGCACTAAGACCCAGCACCAGCACCAGCACTAGTATTAGAGAGCTGGAAGACAGGGCAGCCGGGGACATTTATGCCTCTCAGAGTCAATTAAGCAGGCAGCCGCCTCCACATCAGCAGCCCTGCAGTGGTGCTGATAAAACAGAGACAGTAATTAGAGAAGCATGCTCCACTGGAGGAGGAGGAGGAAGATAGGTGTCGAGGAAGAAGGGGGGGGGGGCAGAAAGGGAGGCTGAGAAGGCGGGGAAGAGCAAGGAAGCATGCTTCACTGGAGGAGGAGGAGGAGGAGGAAGAGGAGGAGGAGGAAGAGGAAAATAGGTGCCGAGGAAGAAGAGAGTGGGGCAGGGAAGGAGGCTGAGAGGGTGGGGAGGGGAGGAGTAAGGAAGCATGCTTCACTGGAGGAAGAGGACGACAACGAAGAGGAGGAGGAGGAGGAGGAGGAAGAGGAGGAAGATATATAGGTGCAGAGGAAGAAGAAAGGGGGGCAGAGAAGGAGGCTGAGGGGGCGGGGAAGAGTGAGGAAGCATGCTTCACTGGAGGAGGAGGAGAAGGAGGAAGAGGAGGAGGAAGAAGAGGAAGAGAAGGGGGCAGAGAAGGAGGCTGAGAGGGTGGGGAGGGGAGGAGTAAGGAGGGATAGAGGAAGAGGAGTACTGCCATACAAGGAGGAAGAAGAAGAGAAAGAGGATGCGAGTAGGAAAAGAATAGCACAGAGAATGAGGGGGAGGTGGAGGAGGAAGGAAGATGTTTAGCAAAATGAAGAAAAAGAAAAGCGACTCAATCTTTCAGGCTGACCAGGCCAACTGGAGAGTTCAAAGTGTTCAAAGCCAGCATGGTATATAAGTCAATCTCATATGCAAGTCGGGCGTAATACCGTATGTAATATTTAGCATGAGTGGCTTTGATCAAGTATGAGCATTTGGGCTCTCCAACTTCAGTCAAGGGAACTAATTAAAAATGGACTTAAAATGACTCTCTCTCTCTCTCTCTCTCTCTCTCTCTCTCTCTCTCTCTCTCTCTCTCTCTCTCTCTCTCTCTCTCTCTCTCTCTCTCTCTCTCTCTCTCTCTCTCTCTCTCTCTGTGTGTGTGTGCGTGCGCGCGTGCGCGTGCACGAGCACAAGCGCGTGTGTGAGCGCGTGTGCTATGTTTGAGTGTGTATCTGTGTGTGCTGAGAGGGGTGGAGGGGGGCGTTTGGGAATTAGATAAGACTTTGGACTGGCAAAGAGATAAGATAAGATATAGGGGCTTTGGATTAGGGATTGCCTTTCACCACTCAGCCTGGAGAGGTAAACACAAATGCATGGGGACCTCACCACCTCCTCCACAAACCCATCCCCCTCTCCTCCTCTTCACTTCTTCACCTCCTTCCCCTTCTCTCCTATCTGTGCCCATTACTCCTCTATTTTTCATTCACTCCCCCTGGAGAGGGAAACACATGCATGAGCATATAGGCATGCGCAGATATTAGGGGCGAGGTGGTGCTAAAGCATATACCCCCTTTGCCCCTTTACAGGACAAAAATGTCCTTTTAAAACACAAAATGGCTGGTAGCTCAAAAAAGTCGCAGTATCTTCTTTAAACAAAGTATATTTGTTGGGTGCTCTTGGATGAAGGGGATCAGTTCAATTCAAAAAAGGGAAACATCCAGGCAACTCCAGGTGAAAAAGAGGAAGTCCATTAAAAAGCCTTTATTGTCATAGGGCTAAAACATGATTAATTGACATCAGGGTCATGTGACCCCATAGACCCCAGTGGTGGGTGTGTACTATGGGGTCACATGACCCTGGTGTATCTTATAGGTGAGGCCATGCACCTTGTCCTGATGACAAAGCCCTGATAAAGACCAGTGTGGTCGAAACATGTTGGCTTTTTTAAGCATGTTTTAGCATTATGACAATAAAGGCTTTTTAATGGACTTCCTCTTTTTCACCTGGAGTTGCCTGGATTTTTCCCTTTTTTGAATAAAAATGTACTGTGGACCATGTCATGATCATCCAGAACTGCCCTGATACTATATATAGCCTAGTACGGCAGGCGGAAGTTCCACATTTAAGACAGCCGGAAGTTCCCTTTGAGCTTCTCTCACTCCTTCTTCTCTTTCATTTCCTCCTCTTCTTATTGCCCCACCTCCTCCACTCCACCTCTTGGCTATGTTCTTCCTCCTCCTCCACCTCCTCTTCTTATCCTCCTTCTTCGTGTTCCGCTCCCCATCCACTCACCCAGCACCTCCTCCTTTTCTTTCGCCTCCTTATTCCCTTCTTTTTGTCTCTTATCCCTTCCTTCTTTTCATATTCCTCCTCTTCTTCCGTTTCCCTATAAGATGGAGAGGCTTACACTAGAAAGTCTGTTAGTTTGTCCTTCACCTCCACCTCCTCCTTCTCCTCCTCCTCCTCCTCCACCTCCCCTAAGCTGAAGCAGCTGCCGGGAGATGACTGAGGGTTCCTCCTCTCCTCTCTTCCTCTCTCCTCCTCCGCCCTCCCCCTTTTCCTCTAAGCTGGAGCAGCTGCAAGGAGATAGCAGAGGGTTTCTCCTTCACCTCCTCCTCCTCCTGCCCTCTCTTCTATCACCCCCCCCTCTCCTCTCCTCTCCCCTCCTCTTCCTCTCTCCTCCTCCTGTCCTCTCTCCTATCACCCCCCCACCTCTCCTCTCCCCTCCTGCCCTCTCTCCTCTCACCCCCTCCTCTCTCCCCTCCTCTTCCTCTCTCCTCCTCCTCCTCCTGCCCTCTCTCCTCTCACACCCTCCTCTCTCCTCTCCTCTCCCCTCCTGCCCTCTCTCCTCTCACCCCCTCCTCTCTCCTCTCCTCTTCCTCTCTCCTCTCCTCTCCCCTCCTGCCCTCTCTCCTCTCACCCCCTCCTCTCTCCTCTCCTCTCTTCTCCTCCTCCTCCCCCTTTCTTTTGCTCTAAGCTAGAGCAGCTGCCAGGAGACAGCCGAGGGCTCCTCTAAATGAGGACTCAGCCACTTTAACCTGATTAGCTAAAGGTCACATGAGAAAGGCTACTGGGCCGCTCTCTCTCTCTCTGTCTCTCTCTCTCTCTCTCTCTCTCTCTCTCTCTCTCTCTCTCTCTCTCTCTCTCTCTCTCTCTCCGTTCCCTTGGCACTAGCCCCCACCTCTCCTCCACCCAGTGAATTATTGCATCACTTTAGACATGTATAGATAGAAGAGCAAATATAGCCTAGATGTGATTACGTTGCATTCAATCGCTTTAGACATGCATAAATAGAAAAGCTAATATGTAGATAGTGATTCATTCCATACAGACAGTATGTACATTATTCCAAACTGGGATCATATTATTTTTTCCAAGGTGTTTCAATTGTCACACTTTCCAAACCAGTGTCTACAGAGAAATGTACAAAGAGCTTTCACAGCGGTACGTGCCGGTACAGTGTATGTCATGATTGCTTACAAAACCTACTAGGTGCAGTGTGTAGGATGCGCCAGTGGTGTAGTCTACGTAGAACGCAGGTATACGGAGTATACCCACTTCTAAATTTTAGGGGCTTCAGTATACCCACTTAAAATTGATTGATCCATTATTTAGAATAGCAGATATATACAGTATACCCACTTCAAAAAATGCTTGAATATACAGTATACCTACTTCAAAAAAGTAGACTACACCGCTGGATGGTGGGTATTGCAACTATGCTGCTCATTGAAACTGGTAAGCATTTGTGAGAAAGGTAACATTTGTGAATGGGCAGCATGAAGTCTGGAAATAAACAACTAAAAATATTACACAGCGCACCTTTAAAGAGTAAGAGGCCTGCCAGACCCCCTCTGAGTCGTCTGCGCGTCAGTACTCAATATAGCCAAAGCTGTCAGAGAAGAACACACTATAGACTTCCTGTACGTATACAGGCTACACCGTACATGTTGTGGTGTCAATTCTGTGTTTAGAGATAGTCAAATTCAACACTATCCTGCTTAAACTCTCTAAGTGTTGAATTGACACCGCAAAAATGCACCGTGTAAAAGGACATGTCTTACATGTCTTTCATGTCTTACGCACCTCTCACTAGAAGAAATTTCCCCCATGGGGGACAATAAAGCTACTACTACTACTACTACTGCTAAAAGGACAAGGGTCCACACTTGAGGACCACAAGGGCAAACGGGGGCGCAAATGCTGTTTTTAAATTTTTGTTTATTCATGGACCCTACAAAAACACACACTGATGAAGACATTTGGATGAAAGGGCAAATGCCCTCAACCCCCAGTTGCTTACACTGTTACACTGATTTGCGTTTTGATTCCCAGCCAAGTCGGGTATAGGTCTCATCCTTCAATCCTATTCACTTCCCCTCAATCCCATATATGGTTTAGGACCACTACCAGTCACATCACCATATGTCTCCCCTGGATGCACTACCCTGCTAGTAAAACTTCACTTCACCATGTGCCATAGGTCTGTTCACCTTCCTTTGTTTGTGCCTTTTTATGTTTAGAAT
>NC_085859.1:24022192-24037192 GCF_034702125.1 Engraulis encrasicolus | reverse complement strand
GGCTGTCAGTGAGGAAACTTATTTGTTTTCTCCATTCAGGTGGGGCCATGAGGCAGGGCAAGGCCACAAGCACAAGTGGAGGACGCAAGGTCGCATATTGGAATGCACCCCCTGTCCCTGGAAAGTGCAGTGAAGAGACACACCTTGCTGCAGTTGTTACATGCAAGCTAATCACCTTGCCTTGTGGTCTCTTCATGACATCCTCTTAAAATGGTGCAGACTTTATTTTTGCAAGCTGTTTTCACAAGCTGTGTCTCCAACAGCTCCTGTTGTTCACTATGCATATTTACTGGCTGTCTGGGTCTGGGTGACATGTCAGGGGTGAATTAAAGGCACAAAAAGGAGAGAGAGAGAGAGAGAGAGAGAGAGAGAGAGAGAGAGAGAGAGAGAGAGAGAGAGAGAGAGAGAGAGAGAGAGAGAGAGAAGAGAAAGGAATTGTGGTGATGGTGTTGTGATTGTGAAAGTCTTCCATGTGGCCTCTCTGCAACAGATGGTGCCTTTTTGGCCCTCCACTAATGCTGTATGCAGTGTGAGGAGAGCTGTTTGAGTGGCCTTTTGTGCCCCCACTCGGGCCTTACTAAATCACTGTTTTTATGCGCACGCAGAGGAGAGGGCCCCGGTCTCTCTCTCTCTCTGTCTCTTGTTCTCTCGCTTTCTCTCTATCTGTTGCCACGGTGACCAGCGACCCCGGTACCATTATCATACTCGTGGATTCAGACTCCGTGGTGAAATAGATTTTAATCCCAACACACACAGAGGGAAGCTGGGAGCGGGTGATAATGACATGAACTATAGGGCGAGATGTCATTGTTTGTTAAATGTGTTTGTTTACTGTTAATGGGCATGTGTTAAAATAAATAAATGGGAATGGATGGATGGATGGATGGATGGATGGATGGATGGATGGATGGATGGATGGATGGTCCGACAGACAGAGGGATGGACAGACAGATAGTTCGAGATAGAATAGTAAAGATAATGAAAAATGAAAATGAAAAAAGGTTGTGCATGATTATGGCCAATAGAAGTGTGAAATGTACAGTAGGTGTTCATGGACTGTTTGGTGGACGTGTGTATTTAAGTTAATGCTCCTATAACAGAGGACCAAAGAGCAGAATTTGATGTTTGGTTAACCTCCCTCTTCAGCCTAATACAGATACAGTAGTACTGAGCTATAGGCCTGGACCTTTATCTCAGTGGTATCATATCTATGTAAGGTTGCCAATTGGAAATGTCCTGTATTAATAAACAAACGTACGGTTCCGTATTGAGCTAAAACGGGACACAATTTGGTTAAAATGCAGGAAACTCCTTATAAGAAATACAACATTTTCTGGGCGAGGGCTCCCAGACCCCCTTCGTTATTGAGGTGTCTCGTATTTTTTTTCCACAGAGAGTTGGCAACCTGTGCCTCCCATGCCAAACTGTAGCTGCAACTGGAGGGTTGCGAGTTCAGGCCCCGAATGTTGGACTGCACAGGATGACCTCAGTTACAAAACAAATGAACAAAGCCCTACGTGTTGAAAAACACATACAAGGCAGATGTCAACTGAAACCTGCTGTGTTCATCTCTATTTGTATCAGATGAGATATAAACTGCTGAAATTAACATGCTGACTTCCTGTTCTGGTGTTAGCCCATGCTTACTGTAAATGGTCTGCCTCTGACAGACCTGTGTACAGTGTACGTTAAACGGAAATGGCAGAAAGAAACACCATGGGCTTTCAATCCATTTCTTAAATTATTCTCAAGCGTGTTAATTCAGTTTTTATGGTGTGGTGCTGACATAGCCATGAAATTTAATTTTCTGTGAGTCTAGTAAAAATACCCAAAATGCTGAAAATGCTCTGGCGCTGTTGGGTTGCATGATTGATGAAAATGATGATATCCTATGAGTTAAGGCGTAAATGTCTGATTAAGACAATGTCTGTTATACTGTACGCAGAATGGCAGTGACTGTTATTACAGCCAATAGGTCAGCCTCAATAACGTTTGTGTGTCCGGCTTTTGGCATGTGGATTGGCTGGCATCTACGTATAGAGTATATATGTATAACTTTTTCCATCTCTCTAAACCTATTTTAACGTATATTTCAAAAGTTCAGGGTCACTGTCTGTTTCTTTGAGTCCATTTTGGAAAGGTAAGTGCCATGGAAAGGAGTGTGTGTGTGCATGTGTGCGTGCATGCGTGCATGCGTGCATGCGTGTGTGCACGTAAGTGAGTGCATGGTCATGTATACATGCATGCATCTGTATGTGTGTGTCTTTGGTGTGTGTGTGCACAATAGTGCATGGGCATGTGTGTACTACGGGCATGTGTTTCTGTTTTAGTGTGTGCGTGTGTGCGATATAAGAGAGCTGAGCAGCTTATGTCTCCTGTGGAGGTGTGTGTTGTGGTTGTAGACTTGCTGACTGTGACTCTCCCTGGCCCCCCATGTCACAGCCTCGGCCTACTTAAGTCTCAGAGAGACACACAGGGAACGAATGAGAGGAAGAGGCACAGCAGAGGGGGGGAGAGAGAGAGAGAGAGAGAGAGAGAGAGAGAGAGAGAGAGAGAGAGAGAGAGAGAGAGAGAGAGAGAGAGAGAGAGAGAGAGAGAGAGAGAGAGAGAAATAGAAAGGGAGAGGAGACAACAGGAAGACAGAAAACAAGAGCAGCAGAGAGTCAGAGTCATAGAAAGAGTGAAAGGGTGGGAGTGAGAGGAGACAGTAAAGAGAGAATGGCAGAGAAGTAGAGAGAGGGAGAGAGAGAGAGACAGAGAGAGAGAGAGAGGGAGAGACAAATAGAAAGAGGGAGAGGAGACATAACAGGGGAATAGAGAGAGAGAGAGAGAGAGAGAGAGAGAGAGAGAGAGAGAGAGAGAGAGAGAGAGAGAGAGAGAGAGAGAGAGAGAGAGAAACACAGAAAGACGGCTAGAGAAGAGACAGACAGAGAGACTTGAAAAGGGCAGGTACGCTTGTCAGCTCTTTTTGCTTAGATAAAGCAATAGGACAGACAGGATGAGTGTGTGTGCGTGTGACTGCGTGCGTGTGTGTGCTTGTGTGCGTGCGTGCATGTGTGTGTGTGTGTGTGTTTGTGTGTGTGTGTGTGTGTGTGTGTGTGTGTGTGTGTGTGTGTGTTTGGTGTGTGTGTGTGTGTGTGTGTGTGTGTGTGTGTGTGTGTGTGTGTGTGTGTGTGTGTGCACGCGCGTGTATGTGTGTTCTTGGTGCTTAGATAAACCTATGTGAAACACAAAGTATGTGAGGATGTGTGTGTGCGCGTATGTATCTGTGTGTGTGTGTGAATTTCATCCTGAGTGTGTGTGCGTGTGTGGATCCGTGTGTGTGTGTGTGCGCGCGCGTGCGTGTGTGTGTGTGTGTGTGTGTGTGCATTTCAGTGTGTGCTGGGTGCTTAGATAAACCTGAGGGATTAATGGCCCAGTTAAAGTTGGACCAAAGAGGATTAGCCTACAGGGCTGAAGAGGTGGCCCAAGATCCCACACACACACACACACACACACACACACACACCCTTCAGAGACAGAGAGAGCGAGAGAGAGAGAGAGAGAGAGAGAGAGAGAGAGAGAGAGAGAGAGAGAGAGAGAGAGAGAGAGAGAGAGAGAGAGAGAGAGAGAGCGAGAGAGACAGCAAAAGAAGGCTGAGGGAGAGAGAGAGCGAGAGAGAGAGAAAGAAGGCTGAGGGAGAGAGAGAGGGAGAGAGAGAGAATGCTGAGGGAGAAAGAGAAGGATGAGGGATATAGCTAAGGGAGAAAGGGAGAGAGAAGCATGAGGGAAAGAGAGACAGAGAGAGACAGAGAGAGACCGTGAGAGCGAGGGTAAGAGAGGAGAAAGAGTGAGGCAGAATGAGTGAGAGACAGAGTGAGAATGAGAGGGGTGAGGGACAGAGGGAGAGAGAGGGAGCGACAGACAGTGTGTGTGTGTGTGTGTGTGTGTGTGTGTGTGTGTGTGTGTGTGTGTGTGTGTGTGTGTGTGTGTGTGTGTGTGTGTGTGTGTGTGTGTGTGAGTGAGGAGTGCACTAGAGAGAGAGAGAGCTACATGAAGGGTATGGCTAGAGGCTAGAAGCGTCTCTGCTGGAGGAGGGAGGGAGGAGGTATTTGACCAGCGGCTAAATGCTTCTCTGCTGGGGGTCCTGAAGCAATTATGTCACCGTGGGGATGAGGTCTGGACTTTTCAACCCAACCAAACGGAAAAGAGACAAGAGGCACAGAAACGGACGACGGGAGGGAGGGGTGGAAGTCTGGAGCGAGGGCTGGAGGATGCGAGAGTCCATAAATGAGCACTTTGAAAGGTGGTGCTGAATGGGCTTGTGGTGGGTGATGGGGGTGGGGTGTGATGGTTGTGGTGTTTTGATTTGAACAAGCTTGTGTCATCTCATCAGAAGAACGAACTATCCAGGTGGGAAAACACACTGTTTGCACCGCTGTGAACCGACACAAAATCGCATATGCATTACATAAAAACATGTCAATCTTAAATTTCAAAACATTGCCAAATATGTGGTTGAAAGCAGTTCAAAGAACAGACAACAATATCTGCACATTTGTGTGTACATGTATATAGAGTAGGTAAGTATCAACAGACAGCACTTCTCTTACTGTGTCTCGTATTGGCTGGACACTTTTGAGCGGGCAACAGCAGCGCAGTTCTTCTGAGAGAGATGTAGACGCTCCTAGAAATATGCTAGAAAAGCCATTATTTCCCATGAATAAATGAAACAGAGACACAAGGCATAAAATTAAAGATTCTAACAAGATTATATTGAAAAATATTAAATGTCACGCCCCAAATGTGATAATACTGGCGTGGGGGAAGGAGAGAAAATCGTTTATAATGAAGAGCAAACCGAGGAAGGGCACATTATTGATATCCTCAGCGTTTTTAATTTCGTATGATAATTGGATGGTAATTAATGTGCTCTTTACTCTGTCTTTGCGGATTTGTGCTGAGACACGGTGCTGTGTGCTTACTGCCACCTGCTGGACATCAAAGACACAGCAGACAGCTCTTAAAGGGACAGTTTGGTCAATTTCAACATGCAGTTGTAATGCTCACACTACCCTGGACTTGTCAGTGCCTGAGATTTTTTTTTCTTCTTCTTCAGCCGTTTCCGAGATCCTGGTCATTGTAATGGGGGCAGCTCTTTGTTTACATTTCAAAAAAACATTTTTATTTATTCCCAAAAACATCCAAAAGGTTATAAAACATCAGCAGACAACTAGCAAACAGCAGTACCTTTTGGGAAAATATTTGGAGTTGGCCTATGTTTCATTTTTAAAAAATGTAAACAAACGCTGCCCCCATTAGAATTGCTCATATCTCGGAAAGGGCTGAGCCGAAAAATGTGGCATCACCAGGTACTGACAAATCAAGGGTAGCGTGAGCAATACAACTGCATGTTGAAATTGACCAAACTGTCCCTTTAAGTAGCCATAAACATGCAAAGAGTTCAGATGAAAAGCGCTGTAAGTGCCTTTAAGCTTTCCGATATCTTTAGGAATTCAATTTAAATTGCTATAATCTCTCTCAAATATGTATTATCAAGTACAAAAATTACAGTTAAGGTTATTGATTACAGTCCCTGGAGCATTATGGGGTTAGGTGTCTTGCTCAAAGGGCAACTCAACCATGGGGTATGGGAGTGGAGGGTGGGATTTGAACCTGCAACCATCTGATTTAAGTCCATCTGCCCATGACAGATGATAAAATGATAGAAATGCAGCTCATCAGAAAGGAACTTAGAGAGTTTGCACCTTAACTCCATAAGGAGAATGGAGAAGAACCACACTGAAGTCGGCTGAACAACATCTGTTGTGATAATTTATTTAAAAAGTACAAAATACCATTACAAAACAGTCATTGAAACAATAAACTAATGTCCATCCAGTCAAGAGTCCAAGGATTTTGAACAGTCACTCCAGTCACCCCAAGACTAAAATTGTTTGGCATTATAAAAAAGCACTATTTTTAAATACTCTAAAGTAGCTTTTTGCAATAATTAACATTAGATCTCCCTTTAGCACTTGGCACAGCTGACAAAAAAACAATATATTACTTGACTGCATCTTTTTCTAAAATATATTTGCTTCTCTAAGACAATAGTGTGGCAAATGAAAGATGACTGGAAATGAAAGCTGAATAAAAGGAAAATTTTCTTTTGAACCTCAACAAGGCATGACTATTTAATGCAGCCTGCAGTAAGCTTGGAGAACAACACGTCAGCCTGTGTCATAGAGTTCATGTGATTAATTATATGAAAACATGTTGGCTTCTGCCGTTCCCTGCAAACTCGCAATCTGCTGATAAGCTTGAACACTTCAACTATGCATACATGTAATATATTCTACAATTCATTAGGTCTACAACAGGCCCAAATCTACATTAACAGCCATAAATATATTTTATGGATACTTGGAGGGAATTATTGCATGCACAGGTGCCAACGCACCTTAGAAGTGTTCGTTTGCCAATGAAATATAAAATAAAGAGGAAGAATGCCCTACATTCAGCATTCTCACAGCACGGCAGTTGCTTTGGATCTGAGGAAGGCTGTCAGTTTGAGTTGACGAAATCCCTGAGTTCACTGAGAGGACAGACGGTATGGCAAGTGGGTCGCAGACGAGCACACAGCCACTATCTCTACAGACCTGAAACCACAACAACACTGCTGCACGCATTGACCGAGCTAACTCACTCACGCTAACCCTTTTGGAGGTTTCTGAAAGTAAGGCAGTCAAGCGCAATGTTCCTCCACCAACTGCACCTTTATCTCTGGGCCTGGGCGCTGCCTGCCAGCGCGATCTCTCTCTCTCTCTCTCTCTCTCTCTCTCTCTCTCTCTCTCTCTCTCTCTCTCTCTCTCTCTCTTTCTCTCTCTCAGACATTTCGAGACGGTGAGTTTGCAAGGATGTGGTTACAACTGTGTCTGCTGCTGCTATTGCTGTTGATGAAACAGCAGCAGTGCATGCTTCTACCAACTCATTTGCAAAAAAAAAACCTGTTACGGCAGTTACTCTCTGTTTGTGATTTTTAAAACATGGAATGTCTTGTGATTATGTCAGGAAGAACTTGATTAAAAGGAAAAAAAAGAAATAGGAGGCTTCACGTGTCCAGGAGTATATTCCAACAGTGTTCACAGAAGTAACTCCAAAGGCCCTCACTTCATCAGCTCATTCTCACTCTTTCAAAGCAGCATTAGCACCACTGGCAGCAGTCATTGCGGCCGACAGGGGAGTCGTTCAGGAGGGTAAAGTGTGACTGAGTCACCAGGGCCCAATGTATATAGGGGGGCCCATACACAGTCTGATTTATGAAGATATATGGCTGGGGGAGGGGTCCATTGGAGCTGATTGTACATAGGGCCCAAAATTTGCAGCTAAGCCCCTGCATTGCGAACCGGGCTGTAGATTTTCCGAGGGGCTGTTTCGGTTCTGTTGCATTTAAATTACATTCTAGAGGACTGCTGACTGCAAAGGCGGTAAATCGAGGATGATGGGCACTTCCTTTTAAAAAGCATTCCCACTTTCACTCAGAGCAGCCCACTCCTTCCACTGCTTACCATTTCAACGAATAAATAGACAGCTGTCGTCTATGGACATTTATAATGAACAAAAGCAACACTAAAAAAAAGCATACTGTCAGCAATACTTGTATAGGTCAGAAAATATAGTATATTACTGTACATATTCATTCCCCAACTTGTGTCTAGTGTTTAAAAACCACTGAATAATATAGAGTTTTGTGCTTTTGTAACAATGAACAAAAATGTAGTACAAATCTTGTAACAATACTCAGCAGAGTTGACATCATTCGAACTTCTCACACATGCACTGGTCTGTAGATGTCTGTACATCTCACAAATGCACTGTAGACAAACATAGAGGACAACCCAAGATTACTCATGGCGAGACCTATCTCACCTCACTGGCACTCTGCTCCAAGGGGTGTAGAAGTGTCAGCCACAAGTTAACAACACCTGCATGTCTCAAAGTGACCCACCTTCACTCCATAGATAAGATCCAGCATGAAATACAGTGTTTGCAAAAAGTTAGGGATATTCTGTGAAATACACGACAAAGGGAATTTGTGTTAAGTGACAGCTGCTGTGTCTTGTTGTTTGAAGATAATACTGAGGATGAAGATTTGTGATTTTTTTTTAGGTTCATCCTGACACGTCACTTCAAACCCAAATATATCACCATCTTTTTTTGTGACCAGCATATGAGTATGCTGCTTTTCCTATATGTAATCTTTGGCCAAGTGGAGGCCAAAGTCTGAGGCTCTAATTCTCATTTTGACGACTTTGTTATGTAAGGGCTGGTGTAACATCCACAGAGGTGTGCGTTTAACGGTTTTAAGCCAACGAGGTGAAGCCTACAAACTTCCCAACGCAAAGCTGCAGCATCATAAGAATATTGTCTTGGAATGTTGCAAACAACATTTGCTTCCTATGGCTTCTACTGTACTTCACACCTTACCATGTGGTATAGAAACAACAGGTACTCTAGCTCTGGGGCTTGTAGTCCTGGGTCTTAAGGTCTTGTGCTGGTGACCCACAGTGTTGTATACACATGGGGGCTATTGAGGGTCCACTAGTAGTCCCTGCTCTCCAGGCGGATTCGTGGCGTGAGGGGCTCCATCTCCACCACCAGGTCGCGCGATCGAGGGGTCCTACTGGCCTCCATCACCCGAGGAACCACAGTGGACCAACGGTCGGCTGGGGGAGAGAGAGAGAGAGAGAGAGAGAGAGAGAGAGAGAGAGAGAGAGAGAGAGAGAGAGAGAGAGAGAGAGAGAGAGAGAGAGAGAGAGAGAGAGAGAGAGAGAGAGAGAGAGAGAGAGAGAGAGAGAATTTGAGTGACAATATAATTTCTTCTCAGCACTTTTACTTTGATTAGCTATTCACAGCTAGCCTGGCTGTTGCCAGACCTGTGTAATTCTGCACAGCTCCGCCATGGGCTCTACATGCTAAACACTCTTGCTTGGTTCTACAGGGGATTGAGAAGTTCTCTGGTTAAGACTGCTGTTGCAATACAAATGGCAGCTTGCATCGAGGAGACGACAGAATTGAAGACTGTACCACATACTGAGAACAGCTTTTTTGTTGGTGGCAAGGACGGACAAATGGTAGGTGAAGCCATTTCTTCTGATATCAAATCCAATGCACACTCTCCCAGACCTAGAAGAGCTTGCGTTTTTGTGCGGAACTATGGTGTGGCGAGAGTCAGGCTAATTCAGAGTAGAAAGCTGTCAATCAAAGTGTAACAGTGTTAGAGGCTCACCTCTCCTCAGGCCTCGGACGGTCCCCTGAATAGCATGTTCCTGGTTCAGCTCCTTCTGACCCGGGTCCTCATTGATGATCCCCAAGTTCTGGTTCCAGTGGGACCATCTGACCTCATCCACCCTGAACATATACAACACAGCAGAAGGACGCACAGACATTTATGTTTCTACATATTTCGCTACTGTAGAGCGACCACTTTGGGCCATGTCCAAAATGTTCACTATACAGTAATATTAGTAGTACTACACATAGTTAGGTTGAGTTGCATTGATTTGTCCCCGGCACAGTGTGACGAGTCTATGGAGTGACATGAAAAGAAGGAAGGTCCGCACACTGTTGCTGCTCCAGGCTTATTGACACAGCGTTTCGACCATGCAGTCTGATGATACACCTGACGAAGACCAGACTGCATGGTCGAAACGTTGCGTCAATAAACCTGGAGCAGCAACAGTGTGCGGACCTTCCTTCTTTTCATGTTTAATCGTATTTAAGTCCGGCACCTGTCTAATCTGGATGTGCGCGTTCTCCAAAACGCTACTGAGTCTATGGAGTGAACCAGTGGATATTTTGGACTGAGCTGAGCTGAACTACACTACAGCACAGCACTGTATGTGTTGCTAAGAAGTCCTTCCTACCTGAAACACCAACGCTTGTCAGGAGTTCCATCCCAGTTCTTTCCAACAGTGACCATCTCTCCCACACGGAAAGACTTGCGCAGGCACACAGGGAAGGAGCGCTCGATGTCCAGGATGGTTGTGGCCCACTGGTCAGTGTGGAAAAAGAAACAGACAAAAAACAATGGCATCACGAAGATCACTAGTGTCGGTCATTTCCGAAATAAACCTAGATACTACCATATTTGTAGCATCTATTGTGCTACAAATAGTACAGAAAAATGATTATGAAAACATTAAAATGACAGTGGAAATTTAGCATTAGGAATTATCGCCACAGGCCCATTCATCATCCATCATTTACAGTACACCAGTAGCCATGTGTATTGTATGTGATCAACAGCATGTTGACTAATTCACTGACCGACTATCCATCCAATCCATCCACATCCATCCATCCATCCATCCATCCATCCATCCATTCATTCATTCATCTAACCATCAATCCAACCATCCATCCATCCATCCATCCAACTTCTATACCTGTAGTTTCCATATCTTCTTGCTCTCCTTGGACACCTGTCCCACCGTCTCCCCCATGAGGGCGATCAACATGTTGAGGAGCAGCACGAAGGTGAGGATGATGTAGGTGACGAGGAGGATGAGGAAGACCACGGGGTACTGGGCACTCTGGATCATCTCCAGCTCCCCGATGCCGATGGTCAGCTTGAACAGGTCCAGCAGGAAGTTGCTGAAGGTCTCGTTGTCGCGGCACTTGGGGTACGTGGGGCAGCCTTCGGGGCCCTCGCACTCGGGCCCAGAGGTGGGGCACACGGTCAGGAGCGAGACCAGGGCTGGCGAAAGGTAGAGAATTGGAGATTGGTTAGTGTGTAAATGATTTGTGTGTGTGTGTGTGTGTGTGTGTGTGTGTGTGTGTGTGTGTGTGTGTGTGTGTGTGTGTGTGTGTGTTTGTGTGTGTGTGTGTGTGTGTGTGTGTGTGTGTGTGTGTGTGTGTTTGTGTGTGTGTGTGTGTTTGTGTGTGTGTGTGTGTGTGTGTGTGTGTGTGTGTGTGTGTGTGTGTGTGTGTGTGTGTGTGTGTGTGTGTGTTAGGGGGCGTGTTATGGGGGTATTCCCCCAGAAAATGTTGTATTTCTTAGATGCAATTTCCTACATTTTAACCAATTTGTGGGCTCAGTTTCAGCTCTACGGAACAGTACTGTTGTTTCTAAATATGGGACATTATTTCAACATTATTTCAAAAGATCACTGTTCACTTATTATTTCACATTTAGGTCTACTGACAATGTCTAAATAGTGTAGCCTATTCATTTATTTCTTTACGTATTAGGGCTATGGTGGTTAAGCAAAGTTGGAATTTCATCTTATACTTTATATTTACTGTATTCAGAAAACAACTAATTTGTTGGATATTAATGAAGATATCAGCATGTTTAGGTGAATAGGCCCTGGGGGGGCTGAACAGCTTGGCTGGGGGGGCAATGCCCCCTAATGCCCCCCCCGTGGCGCCGGCCCTGCGTCACCCGAGACACAGCTGAGAGTGACAGGTGGATGAAGACACCATAACGCCACCCATAGATGCAGTTGACTCCTATGCTCCGCATATGCATAATGAGCAGGCGGAGCACTCGGAGGGTCACACGCAGCCTCAAAATGAATAGCGGTGAATGAGAAGCCAGCGCACTGGAGGATACAAACTGCTTCTTTTTATTTTATTTTATTTTAACTTTTAATCGTCGGGAACACTTTCATTCAAAGTCCACTGCCTGCCTTGTGAATCCTGGGAAACGACTATAAAGTGGCAGAACCATATATATGTCCGAACGACCACAAGCAGTTGTAGAAACCACAGTCCCCCCACCAACAGTTAACTGTCAGACTAAGTGTCGGTGGGGGGATGGTGGATTCTACAACTGATCGTGGTCGATCGGACGGACATATGTATGGTTCTGCATCTTTACAGTCGTTTCCCTGGATTCACGAGGCAGACAGTGGACTTTGAATGAAAGTGCTCCAGACGATTAGAAGTCTTAAAAAGCAGAGTTTACCCTCCAGTGTGCTGGCATCTCATTCACTGCCATTCATATTGAGGCTGCGTGTGAACCTCCGAGTGCTCCGCCTGCTGATTTTGGGTAGGCGGGACATATGAACTAAGGATAGACCGATATACGATATATATCGGTCTGATATCGGGCCAATATTTGCATATTTTAAGTGTATCGCTATCGTCCGATACGCGTGTGGTTTTGGCCGATACGCAATATTTATTATTTCATGTCATTTGTTTTTTTTTTTAAAGCACCAAGACACTTTCTTTTTTTATTACTTGATTGTTAGACATTACTTGATTGTTAGAGTGGGTGTTCCAAGTTCTACCTCAATTTGATAATGTCAAAGGAATGTTTATTTTAACCTTTTTTTTAACCCATAACGGCCCCAAATATCGGGTATCGGAAATCGGGTATCGGCCAAGGGTGATGAAAAAAAAAAATTGGTATCGCATCGGCCAATAACAAACCTATATCGGTCGACCCCTAATATGAACCGACTGCCCACCAGGCAAATTTGATTGGCTAGTTCATTCAGAAATGACTCAGATGGTTACGTGAGGAAACAGAAACCCCCTAAGTGCCTTTTCAGAAAATAATCTTAATTCACTTTTATTTAATACAAAGCTATCAAAGTGGCATATTTATTTTATTTTATTTATGTAATATAACTATTTACGTATATGTATTATCAAGTACATAAATGTAAACCAAACCAACAACAGGGTTCTCTAAAAATATAGAAGTGCAGGTCTTCAGAAATGGAGTTAGGGGGTTTTGCATCTGAACTCTTCAATTACTGTCTGTCTGTCTGCTTGTGTGTTTGTGTCTTAGTGTGGTTGTGTGCACATGTGCATACTGGCTCACTCCTAGGTCAGACAGGGCTACGTACTGTATGTGCTATTTCAGTCAAACTATACTTTACAGGACTGAACTAAGCGGGGGAGCACTGAACTGAACGGATCTAAATTGCATTACTGCAAATGTCACTGAACGCAAAAGGACTGAGCGTGCAGGATCATCATAGTGTGTGTGTGTGTGTGTGTGTGTGTGTGTGTGTGTGTGTGTGTGTGTGTGTGTGTGTGTGTGTGTGTGTGTGTGTGTGTGTGTGTGTGTGTGTGTGTGTGTGTGTGTGTGTGTGTGTGTGTGTGTGTGTGTGTGTGGTGTGTGTGTGTGTGTGTCCGCACATTCACTTTACCTGAAGCGTATCCAATCATGAAGAGCACATACACTAGCAGGAATCTGAACAGGTCTTTGAAGAGAATCTGTGTGGAGAAATGAAAAAATGAAATGATATGGACCATAAGAAAGTAGATTTACCCTTGTTATAAAACCAGCTCTACCTCACTGTATTATTCTCCTATTACTCTCAACCTCAAGACTCCGAAGGTCTCCTAAAGGGGCGTTCACCCGTCATCACATGGATACCGGAAAAGAACGAGCCTGAAGTATCTTTCTCTCCTATACAATGTTTGGCTGGACTATTCAAGGAACAATCAAGATGCAGTCAAGAAAACCAGTCTCTTCCACTGTACAGTGATTGCATTTGCCCACTCAACCACTGGTCTGTTGCAGATAGCACTTGAACTTCAAAGAGTTTAGCAATAGCTAAGCAATAAGAAGGTGGAGCGGTGTAGGCAGTAGCCCAAATACATACCAGTATATCAGGCAGATAATGCATTTTGCCTCATTAACCAATATATATATATATATATGTTTGAACAGGAAGTACAAGTATAAGATAAGATAAGAAAATGAAAGAAAATTGGATCTTTGATTCTTTTTTAAATCTTTTGATAACGGGATAAGATGTAAATACTGTACATTTATGAATAGGTGACATCTTTTGAAACTATGTACTATTTTTTCTTCTTCTTCCTCTCCTCTCCTCCTCCTCTTTCTTTTTCTTATTTTTCCTCTTCTCCTCCTCTTCTTCTTCTTCTTCTTTTTCTTCTATAGTGTTTATTGGTGGTTTATTGGTTGGTGCCATGTGCCCTACCGCTAAGTTAGGGCAGACCAGGCACGCACGCATGCACGGCACCAGACTTGTAGGTGGCGCTACCACCATCTACAGGGCTGAGGTGTGATCCATAGTGGGATTTAAACTATTGGCTTATTATTTCTTTCCATGACCAAGCACGATACATTTCTACCGAGCTACAGTACAATTGAAAGCGGCCTCACCTTCTCCATCCTGGTCTGGTGTGGCAGCGCCACCAGCCAGGATAAGCAACAACTGGAGAGGGTGGTACGCAGGGCCTCTAAAATCATCAGTCACCGGCTTCCCACCTTAGCCTCACATTATAACACCAGAATAGCCAGGAAAGCCAAGAACATCATCTCTGACCGCACACACCCAGCACGTCATCTATTCACACTCCTTCCATCAGGGAAAAGATACAGCAGCATCCCTTGCAACACCACACGTTTTAGGGACAGCACCTACCCACAAGCCATCCGCTACTTGAACTTGAACATGCACTAGCACTTTACAGCCACTCCACTGCCTGGCCTTCTACCTCTTGCCTGCCTTGCACTATGTACTGCATTATGTCTTATTGCACTTTTCAATGTTTACTTGTATGCGTAATTCCCTGTTTATTTATGGCCCCTCTTGTTTTCTTGTCTTTCTCTTAGCTATATGTATTTGTGTTGTTGAATTTGCGAGCAAACCAAAAGACATTCCTAGCAACTGTATGTCATACTGTTGATTTGGCTATAACAAACTTGAACTTGAACTTGTCCTATTCATTATC
The DNA here is from genome assembly GCF_034702125.1 of Engraulis encrasicolus. NCBI lineage: Eukaryota > Metazoa > Chordata > Actinopteri > Clupeiformes > Engraulidae > Engraulis > Engraulis encrasicolus. Next base: position 24,022,483 of record NC_085859.1, on the reverse strand, counting down.
ATCTGTATCACCGCAGCACTAGGGGGCCGTACCTTCTGTATCATGATGCTGTAGGTCCCGGTCAGCTTGAGTCCCCTGGTGAAGTAGAGCATGTTGGTCCAGCCCAGCACCAGGGCAAACACCATGGTGGAGACGTAGTCCTCGATGCCCGACAGGTACAGAGCAGCCGTCACCAGCACCAGGACAGAGTAGATGAAGCTGCAACCACACACAAAACAAACAAGACAGCCATCAGATATGGTCACCTGTCCCTCTGTGCCGCTAGTAGATGTGTGTTTGCGACTGTGTGAC
>NC_085859.1:24007192-24012192 GCF_034702125.1 Engraulis encrasicolus | reverse complement strand
GGAGAGGAGAGTGGAGTGGAGTGGAGTGGAGTAGAGTAGAGTGGAGTGGAGTAGAGTGGAGTGGAGTAGAGTAGAGTACAGCTAAGCAGAGTATAGTAGTATAATGGAAGTCAGGGTGTTTTTTGCAGGCTGGCAGGGACAGGGGCAGCTCACCAGAGTAGTAGAGAATAAAGAGTATATTAGAGTAGAGTAGAGTAGAGTAGAGTAGAGTAGAGTAGAGTACAGTAGAGTAGCGTAGAGTAGAGTATATTAGAGTAGAGTAGAGTAGAGTAGAGTATAATAGAGTAGAGTAGAGTAGAGTAGAGTAGAGTAGAGTAGAGTAGAGTAGAGTAGAGTAGAGTAGAGCAGAGTAGAGTACGAGTGAGTAGAGTAGAGTAGAGTAGAGTAGAGTAGAGTGAAATAGAGTAGAGTAGAGTAGAGTGAAATAGAGTAGAGTAGAGTAAAGTAGGGTAGAGTAGAGTAAAGTACAGCTGAGTAGAGTTGAGCAACAGAGTTGAGTAGTAGAGTGGATTAAAAACAGGCTGTTTGGTGCAGGCAGGGGCATCTCACCTGTATGAGTACAATACATTACACTTAGAATGCATTACATTATGTTATGTAAGGGTTAACGTTCGGCGAGAAGGTCGCTACCGTGGAATAGCAGCACGACAGAGAGAATCTTTAGACCCCGACGCGGAGCGGAGGGGTCTTGTTCTCTCTGAAGTGCTGCTATTCCACAAAGCGACCGACTCGCCGAACGTTAACCCGATTATTATATGGATATACTTAAATGATTCACACATGGCGGGGACATTTCGTTAAGTTTATTATAATTTTTCATGTCAAAAGATTGTTGCTGCGTAAAAACAAAACTGCCGTTGTGGAACACCGCTAGGCAACAGGTAGCCAGGACAACAGGTGTTGTCTATCACCGCAGCTGATTAGAGTCTTGTTGAAAAGTCGCTTTAGCAGTGAAAAGTCTTGTTGCCATTGACAGCGGTCTGTTATAGACCAACCCGTCCGTTATGTAAGGGTTAACGTTCGGCGAGAAGGTCGCTACCGTGGAATAGCAGCACGACAGAGAGAATCTTTAGACCCCGACGCGGAGCGGAGGGGTCTTGTTCTCTCTGAAGTGCTGCTATTCCACAAAGCGACCGACTCGCCGAAAGTTAACCCGCTTATTATATGGATATACTTAAATGATTCACACATGCGGGGACATTTCTTTAGACATATTTAATGTTAAGATTGTTGCTGCGCAAAACAAAACATTGCCGTTGTGGAACACCGCTAGGCAACAGCTAGGTAGGCTAGCCAGGACAACAGGTGTTGTCTATCACAGCAGCTGATTAGAGTGACAAAAGACCGGACCCCCTGCGGAGTGATATGAAACATTCGCTTTAGCCACTGACTTGTATACAAGCCAGTGGCTTTAGCAGTGAACGTCTTGTTGCCATTGACAGCGGTAGCCAGGACAACGGGTGCTGTCTATCACAGCAGCTGATTAGAGTCTTGTTGAAAAGTCGCTTTAGCAGTGAAAAGTCTTGTTGCCATTGACAGCGGTCTGTTATAGACCAACCCGTCCGTTATCGAAAAATAACAGACGTCCGAACGTTGGGGAGCCCCGTTGAAATGAATGGAGCATTCGACAGATGACGTCACAACCATATAATAACGAAAAATAACAGACGTGCGAACGTTGGGGAGCCCCATTGAAATGAAGGGAGCATTCCACCGATGACGTCACACCATATAATATATTACATTAGATTACAGTATATTATGTGCATGTTGCAGGCAGTAGGGGATAGGAGCAGCAATCCTGGGGTGAATTTTTCAAAACCAAAGTTGCTTACTACATTAGCTACTTTGTTGTTTTCAATGTATTTTCCCATTGGCAACTACCTAATTTGCTAACAGGCTAACAACTTCTCTTTTGAGAAACTCACCCCTGAGTAGTACAGTAGGGTAGAATTGAGTGGAGTAGAGAGATAGGAGAGTATCAAAGTAGAGTACAAACCCCATGTCTCTCCTACACTTTAAACCGTCCTGTCTGCTGGTCCGTATGCATCTTTGTCTGCTTCTCTCTCTCTTCTCCTTACTCTCACTCTCTCTCTCACACATACACTGTTTTTTTTTTTTTTTAACATTTTTTTTCAGTTTACAGACTGCTCTTTTATGTTGCAGTCCATTACCCTGCAGCTGTGAAGACGAGCGCAGTGTGGAGACCCGCTCTCCATAATCAACTCCCGCGGTGTCTGCAGGGCATTCAGGTTTTTTTAATCTCATTTTAAACTCCCACCTCTTCATGCTTTAAGAAACATTTCTATTTTCCACCGGGTTGCCCTTTAAAAAAAAGAGGTGGAAAAAAGATGCAGAGAGAGAGAGAGAGACAGACAGACAGACAGACAGAGAGAGAGAGAGAGAGAGAGAGAGAGAGAGAGAGATAGAGAGAGAGACAGAGAGAGACAGAGAGAGACAGAGGGAGACACACAGAGAGACACACAGAGGGAGACAGAGGTGTGGAGGGTTTGGGATGGGTGGGATATCAGTGGCACCCAGAAATACAGTAAGTGGTTGGTTTGGTTGCCAGGGGTGACAGATTGCCCTGCGTGTGCTTGAGCTCCCCCGTGGAGTGTGACTGCCTGATTTGCATGAGTGGCTTCCTGCTCCGGCTTGAGGCAACGCTAGCGATCAGGGGAGCCGACAGCCAAGGGGGTGACAAAGGGATCAGTTGTCCTGGGCCCAAGCATCAAAGGGCCCAATAATCAGGTCCCCACATTATATTGTATGCACTGAGTGGGGGGCCCTTCGGAAGACTTGGCACTTGGCCCAAAAAAAGCTGTCAGCGGCCCAAATGATTGGTAAACTAAAGCATGTTAAGCGGCCCAACCTGACCCAACCTGACTGGATCCATGCAGCCTCCGTCAGAACACCCCCCGCCCCCCCATCACAACCGACCACCCACCCACCCACCGCTGTGCTGCGCTCGCCTGCTTCCATTCATGCGTCACTCTCTGGGTGATCCAGCTGAGCAGCCGTGGGAGGCACCTAGCGCCCCCGGTGTGACAAACACATACACACGCACACGCACACACACACGCACACACACAGACACACAAGCGCACACACACACACACACACACACACACACACACACACACACACACACACAAGCGCGCGCACACACACACACACACACACACACACACACACACACACACACACACACACACACACACACACACACACACACACACACACACACACACACAAGCGCACACACACACACTATGACAGGGAGGATGCCAATCTTCCATCAGAGACGAGTACAGCAGCAGACAGCAGCAGGCCTGAGTGAGAGGCAGATGCTCAGGAGTCAGAGGGATGTCTACACCTCCTGCGGAGCCAGGAGGAGGGGGAGGAGGAGGAAGTGGAGGAGGAGGAGGAGGAAGAGGAGGCGGAGGTGGAAATCGGGGAGGAGGAGGAGGAGGAAGAGGAGGAGGGGGAGGAGGAGGAGAAAGAGAAGGAGGAGGGGGAAGAGGAGGAAGATGAGGAAGAGGAGGAGGAGAAGGAGGAAAGGGAGGAGTGGTAATGTTTCTCAACGGGGGCGGTACAGCCCCCCAAGGGGCGTTTGGGAGCTCTAGGGGTGCGCTGAGAAGGATACAGCTGAGAGGGGCGGTGCTTAGTTGCCATTGGGGTGCATTAGTCCAGTTAACATTTTGATGTGGACAAGGGGGCGTTGGGAGGCTTGTGATGAGGCCAAGGGGGCGTTTGTTCAAAAAAGGTTGAGAACCACTACCCTATGGAGTGCGTATACATGCAGTTCAGTATCCCGAATATGATCGGGATATTAAGTATCCCGAATTTGCGCTTGAGCATATAAACACTTCAGTATCCAGAATAAGCCCTTATTCGGGATACTGAGAAATCGGGATATGCTAGGTGGAGTTTTCCGAAAGAAGCCGGGATACTGACGCATGTATACACCTTATCCCGAATACAGGGGCTTCCCATGGAACGCTGTTGCTGGTATCCAGGCTACACGCATTTGAAGAGAATTCTATAACGGCCAAGAATGTTGACTGGGATATTACGCTCTGTGCTCATATAAACACCTTATCCCGAATATGATCATAACTGGGATAAGCCTCATATTCGGGATACTGAACTGCATATAAACGCACTCATGGAGACAGGAAAATAAGGGGGTGAGGAGTGCAGAGGAGAAGGAGGTGGAGGTGGAAGAAGAGGAGGAGGAGATGGAGGAGGAGGAGGAGGAGGAGGAGGAGGAGGAGGAGGAGGAGGAAAGGGAGGAGTGTCTATACCTCCCATGGCACTAGGAGGAGGTGAGGGAGGTGGAAAGAAGGGTGGCACTTGCACTGCTATGCATCTTTGTCTAATGTTTTCGCAAATCTGCTGATCTAGCCTGTTTATATTTACAATGACCTTTAATGACCTATGGCCTCAAAGTTAGAGTGAGCCGGTAGAGTAGCTGTATTGATCCCCAGGTGGGAGGAGGAGGAGGAGGCGGAGAAGGAGGAGGAGGAGGAGGATGAAGAGGACGAGGAGAAGGAGGAGGAGGAGGAAGGTGAGGAAGAGGAGGCAGGACATGTTTAGCACAGTACAAGGTACTACATGAACCCTCTATTGACAGGTGCAGAGATTCAGTGAGGCAGTTAGTGTGTGGCCCTAACACTCTTTTGCAGTGGGCACAAGATTAGTGTACTGTATCCCAATAGTTGAGAGAGTGAGAGGAAGTGCTTAAAATCCCCTAAAACAGTGGTACTCAAACTTTTTGTGTGAAGTACCACCTGGGAAAATATTGAGCTCTCCGAGTACCACCTTGACAACCAACCTTAGAATATTGCGGTAAAGTCCTTCCATATTCACTTTTGTCAGTCATCAATACAGGAGAGGTTCATAATGGCATCAACAGCTACGGTCACATTCAGAGCAAGTTCGTTTTTAAATGTCTTGCTTGCCTAGTATTATTCTGCAATTTTTTTTCAAAAATTCTT
>NC_085859.1:23983507-24007092 GCF_034702125.1 Engraulis encrasicolus | reverse complement strand
TGGACTTTGGGAAGGAATATAATCGAATTAGTCCCGCCGCTTGGGTTATTGTTTTTCGCGTGCATGTGGATGAGCATAGGCTATTGAATTTGATTGCAGCCTAATAGGCCTACTGAACAGTGGATTGCAATTGAATTGAATAGGACGTAAGCATACCTATGTATTTTTTTTAACAAGAGTGGCATTTTTCTCGGGTGCTAAAAAGCAAAAAGCACCATGGTCAGACCCTGGCGCGCAAGGTCATGTAGGCAGACATGAAAGACTCACTACTCCACGGGCAAATATCGGGAAAAATTAAGCACCACCAGCATGGACAGCTCCCCACGAGTCACTTATAATGGTTGGTCTTTTCCTGGGGTTTGATTCATGTTGTTTGGGGGAAAATATTAAAATAGCCTTTGTAATGGTAAGAATATTTCCAAAGAGCCAAGATGGGGCTTAAGATCAATATGGGCCAGGTTTGTCTCCGTGCGCGCGCACACACACACACACACACACACACACACACACACACACACACACACACACACACACACACACACACACACACACTCTCTCTCTCTCTCTCTCTCTCTCTCTCTCTCTCTCTCTCTCTCTCTCTCTCTCTCGCCACATATTTAATGTCGCTGTAAATTGGTGTAATGTAGCAGAAAGTGCGAGACATTCGCTGGCCTCGTTGCACGCAACACGTTGTGAAATGATTTCTTAACGGTTTTAACCGCATCTTTCGCGACTCTCGAGCAGTTTGATAACTGAGAAGAATGAGAGAGAGAGAGAGGGCAGTGACTACCATGTCACTGAGACTATGTGTGTGTGTTGTGCCTAGTGAATCCAAGTGCAGAAAATACATATCCATATAGTTTATTACATAATGCACCATGTTATTACATTTCCATCAAAAAAAAAAGTTGCGGCCGCATTCCGTAATAAATTTCGCATTTTGTAATAATTTATTACAAGATGAGAAAAAAGTTATTACGAAATGCGTTCAAGAAATTTATTACGAAATGCGTAAATTATTACACAATGCGGCGATTGTCACCGCATTATGTAATAATTTGTTACATTATTACATATTGCACCGTTATTACATAATGCGGCGTTACATACGCCTTAACACTTCAACTAGGCATATATGTAATATATTATTTAATTCATTAGGTCTACAACAGGCCCAAATCTACATTAACAGCCATAAATATATTTTATGGATACTTGGAGGGAATTATTGCATGCACAGGTGCCAACGCACCTTAGAAGTGTTCGTTTGCCAATGAAATATAAAATAAAGAGGAAGAAAGCCCTACATTCAGCATTCTCACAGCACGACAGTTGCTTTGGATCTGAGGAAGGCTGTCAGTTTGAGTTGACGAAATCCCTGAGTTCACTGAGAGGACAGACGGTATGGCAAGTGGGTCGCAGACGAGCACACAGCCACTATCTCTACAGACCTGAAACCACAACAACACTGCTGCACGCATCGACCGAGCTAACTCACTCACGCTAACCCTTTTGGAGGTTTCAGAAAGTAAGGCAGTCAAGCGCAATGTTCCTCCACCAACTGCACCTTTATCTCTGGGCCTGGGCGCTGCCTGCCAGCGCTCTCTCTCTCTCTCTCTCTCTCTCTCGCTCTCTCTCTTTCTCTCTCTCTCAGACATTTCGAGACGGTGAGTTTGCAAGGATGTGGTTACAACTGTGTCTACTGTTGCTATTGCTGTTGATGAAACAGCAGCAGTGCATGCTTCTACCAACTCATTTGCAAAAAAAAAACCTGTTACGCCAGTTACTCTCTGTTTGTGATTTTTAAAACATGGAATGTCTTGTGATTATGTCAGGAAGAACTTGATTAAAAGGGGAAAAAAGAAATAGTAGGCTTCACGTGTCCAGGAGTATATTCCAACAGTGTTCATAGAAGTAACTTCAAAGGCACTCACTTCATCAGCTCATTCTCACTCTTTCAAAGCAGCATTACCACCACTGGCAGCAGTCATTGCGGCCGACAGGGGAGTCGTTCAGGAGGGTAAAGTGTGACTGAATCACCAGCGCCCAATGTATATGGGGGGCCCTCACACAGTCCGATTTATGATATATGGCTGGGGGAGGGGTCCATTGGAGCTGATTGTACATAGGGCCCAAAATTTGCAGCTAAGCCCCTGCATTGCGAACTGGGCTGTAGATTTTCCGAGGGGCTGTTTCGGTTCTGTTGCATTTAAATTACATTCTAGAGGACTGCTGACTGCAAAGGCGGTAAATCGAGGATGATGGGCACTTCCTTTTAAAAAGCATTCCCACTTTCACTCAGAGCAGCCCACTCCTTCCAATAAATAGACAGCTGTCGTCTATGGACATTTATAATGAACAAAAGCAACACTAAAAAAAAGCATACTGTCAGCAATACTTGTATAGGTCAGAAAATATAGTATATTACTGTACATATTCATTCCCCAACTTGTGTCTAGTGTTTAAAAACCACTGAATAATATAGAGTTTTGTGCTTTTGTAACAATGAACAAAAATGTAGTACAAATCTTGTAACAATACTCAGCAGAGGTGACATCATTCGAACTTCTCACACATGCACTGGTCTGTAGATGTCTGTACATCTCACAAATGCACTGTAGACAAACATGGAGGACAACCCAAGATTACTCATGGCGAGCCCTATCTCACCTCACTGGCACTCTGCTCCAAGGGGTGTAGAAGTGTCAGCCACAAGTTAACAACACCTGCATGTCTCAAAGTGACCCACCTTCACTCCATAGATAAGATCCAGCATGAAATACAGTGTTTGCAAAAAGTTAGGGATATTCTGTGAAATACACGACAAAGGGAATTTGTGTTAAGTGACAGCTGCTGTGTCTTGTTGTTTGAAGATAATACTGAGGATGAAGATTTGTGATTTTTTTTTAGGTTCATCCTGACACGTCACTTCAAACCCAAATATATCACCATCTTTTTTTGTGACCAGCATATGAGTATGCTGCTTTTCCTATATGTAATCTTTGGCCAAGTGGAGGCCAAAGTCTGAGGCTCTAATTCTCATTTTGACGACTTTGTTATGTAAGGGCTGGTGTAACATCCACAGAGGTGTGCGTTTAACGGTTTTAAGCCAACGAGGTGAAGCCTACAAACTTCCCAACGCAAAGCTGCAGCATCATAAGAATATTGTCTTGGAATGTTGCAAACAACATTTGCTTCCTATGGCTTCTACTGTACTTCACACCTTACCATGTGGTATAGAAACAACAGGTACTCTAGCTCTGGGGCTTGTAGTCCTGGGTCTTAAGGTCTTGTGCTGGTGACCCACAGTGTTGTATACACGGGGGGCTATTGAGGGTCCGCTAGTAGTCCCTGCTCTCCAGGCGGATTCGTGGCGTGAGGGGCTCCATCTCCACCACCAGGTCGCGCGATCGAGGGGTCCTACTGGCCTCCATCACTCGAGGAACCACAGTGGACCAACGGTCGGCTGGGGGGGGGAGAGAAAGAGAGAGAGAGCGAGAGAGAGAGAGAGAGAGAGAGAGAGAGAGAGAGAGAGAGAATTTGAGTGACAATATAATTTCTTCTCAGCACTTTTACTTTGATTAGCTATTCACAGCTAGCCTGGCTGTTGCCAGACCTGTGTAATTCTGCACAGCTCTGCCATGGGCTCTACATGCTAAACACTCTTGCTTGGTTCTACAGGGGATTGAGAAGTTATCTGGTTAAGACTGCTGTTGCAATAGCAGTCTTACTAATGGCAGCTAAATGCACTAATGGCAGCTTGCATCGAGGAGACGACAGAATTGAAGACTGTACCACATACTGAGAACAGCTTTTTTGTTGGTGGCAAGGACGGACAAATGGTAGGTGAAGCCATTTCTTCTGATATCAAATCCAATGCACACTCTCCCAGACCTAGAAGAGCTTGCGTTTTTTTGCGGAACTATGGTGTGGCGAGAGTCAGGCTAATTCAGAGTAGAAAGCTGTCAATCAAAGTGTAACAGTGTTAGAGGCTCACCTCTCCTCAGGCCTCGGACGGTCCCCTGAATAGCATGTTCCTGGTTCAGCTCCTTCTGACCCGGGTCCTCATTGATGATCCCCAAGTTCTGGTTCCAGTGGGACCATCTGACCTCATCCACCCTGAACATATACAACACAGCAGAAGGACGCACAGACATTTATGTATCTACATATTTCGCTACTGTAGAGCGACCACTTTGGGCCATGTCCAAAATGTTCACTATACAGTAATATTAGTAGTACTACACATAGTTAGGTTGAGTTGCATTGATTTGTCCCCGGCACAGTGTGACGAGTCTATGGAGTGAACCAGTGGATATTTTGGACTGAGCTGAGCTGAACTACACTACAGCACAGCACTGTATGTGTTGCTAAGAAGTCCTTCCTACCTGAAACACCAACGCTTGTCAGGAGTTCCATCCCAGTTCTTTCCAACAGTGACCATCTCTCCCACACGGAAAGACTTGCGCAGGCACACAGGGAAGGAGCGCTCGATGTCCAGGATGGTTGTGGCCCACTGGTCAGTGTGGAAAAAGAAACAGACAAAAAACAATGGCATCACGAAGATCACTAGTGTCGGTCATTTCCGAAATAAACCTAGATACTACCATATTTGTAGCATCTATTGTGCTACAAATAGTACAGAAAAATGATTATGAAAACATTAAAATGACAGTGGAAATTTAGCGTTAGGAATTATCGCCACAGACCCATTCATCATCCATCATTTACAGTACACCAGCAGCCATGTGTATTGTATGTGATCAACAGCATGTTGACTAATTCACTGACCGACTATCCATCCAATCCATCCACATCCATCCATCCATCCATCCATCCATCCTTCCCTCCATCCATCCATCCATCCATCCATCCATCCATCCATCCATCAATCTATCCATCCATCCATCCATCCATCCATCCATCCATCCATCCATCCATCCATCCATCCATCCATCCATTCATTCATCTAACCATCAATCCAACCATCCATCCATTCATTCATCTAACCATCAATCCAACCATCCATCCATCCATCCATCCATCCATCCAACTTCTATACCTGTAGTTTCCATATCTTCTTACTCTCCTTGGACACCTGTCCCACCGTCTCCCCCATGAGGGCGATCAACATGTTGAGGAGCAGGACGAAGGTGAGGATGATGTAGGTGACGAGGAGGATGAGGAAGACCACGGGGTACTGGGCACTCTGGATCATCTCCAGCTCCCCGATGCCGATGGTCAGCTTGAACAGGTCCAGCAGGAAGTTGCTGAAGGTCTCGTTGTCGCGGCACTTGGGGTACGTGGGGCAGCCTTCGGGGCCCTCGCACTCGGGCCCAGAGGTGGGGCACACAGTCAGGAGCGAGACCAGGGCTGGCGAAGGTAGAGAATTGGAGATTGGTTAGTGTAAATGATGTGTGTGTGTGTGTGTGTGTGTGTGTGTGTGTGTGTGTGTGTGTGTGCGTGTGTGTGTGTGTGTGTGTGTGTGTGTGTGTGTGTGTGTGTGTGTGTGTGTGTGTGTGTTTGTGTGTGTACTGATGCACTCAGGCCCAGAGGAAGGGCTTGGCTGGGGGGGCAATTTTTTTTTTACGTTTTTTTTTTTACTTTTTTTCTAATGAAATAACCGAAATGCGCAATTACGGCCCTCTGGGCAAAATCGAGACCTGCATGACATTAACCCAATGGTCCCTCTGTTACACTGTATATATGTAGTAAAGTGCACATCACACTTCTATTATAAATAGTGAATTTGTACTGTAACAGGCATTTGATAAAGCTCATATATTATAGACCTCATATATACAGATAAAATGTTAATACTTCTTATTCGTATTGTATTGGTATTGGTTGTAATTAAATAATAAATATAATTGGATTTGTATTGGTTCCTATTAAGCACAAACTGGAAACGGGATGTTAGAATGCGTGAAAATGCAGGAAATTACATATAAGAAATACAAAATTTTCTGGGGGAAAACACCCAGACCCCCTGCCAAAATGAACTGTCCCATATTTAATTAATTGACGGTTGGCAATGAATGAATGAAGTCAAGGAAATTTTGCATAAGATTATCAGTATTGCATTGCTTTCTACATATTCAACACACTTAAAACGTGATAGTACTGAACACTAATCCTCTGCTTTACGTTTTTTTTTTTTTTTGGCGATGATGTTACTAATGCGGCCCGCTTGAGGTCCACATGGGTTGTATGCGGCCCCCGGACCAAAATGAGTTTGACACCCCTGCTCAAAATGAATGGCAGTGAATGAGAAGCCAGCGTACTGGAGGATACAAACTTTTTTTTTTTTTTTTTTTTACTTTTAATCGTCGGGAACACTGTCATTCAAAGTCCACTGCCTGCCTTGTGAATCCTGGCAAACGACTATAAAGTGGCAGAACCATATATATGTCTGAACGACCACACGCAGTTGTAGAATCCACAGTCCCCCTAAGCTGTCAGACTGAATGTCGGTGGGGGGACTGTGGATTCTACAACTACTTGTGGTCGTTATATATATGTGGACATATATATGGTTCTGCCACTTTATAGTCGTTTCCCTGGATTCACGAGGCAGGCAGTGGACTTTGAATGAAAGTGCCCCAGACAATTTGAAGTCTTAAAAAGCATAGTTTACCCTCCAGTGCGCTGGCTTCTCATTCACTGCCATTCATTTTGAAGCTGCGTGTGACCCTCCGAGTGCTCTGCCTGCTGATTTTGGGTAGGCAGGACATATGAACTAAGGATAGACGTATAACGATATATATCGGTCTGATATCGGGCCAATATTTGAATTTTTTAAGTTTATCGGTATCGGCCGATACGCGTGTGGTTTTGGCCGATACGCAATATTTATTATTTTATGTCATTTGTTTTTTTTTAAAAGCACCAAGACACTTTATTTTTTTATTACTTGATTGTTAGACATTACTTGATTGTTAGAGTGGGTGTTTAAATATTACAAGTTCTACCTCAATTTGATAATGTTAAAGGAATGTTTATTTTAACCTTTTTTTTAACCCATAACGGCCCCAAATATCGGGTATCGGAAATCGGGTATCGGCCAAGGGTGATGAAAAAAAAAATCGGTATCGCATTGGCCATTAAAAAACTGTATCGGTCGACCACTAATATGAACCGACTGCCTCTATCTACGGAAAATCCCACCGGGCAAATTTGATTGGCTAATTCATTCAGAAATGACTCTGCCTTTCACAGTACTCAGATGGTTACGTGAGGAAACAGAAACACCTTCGCATGGAGCTATGATGGAATGCAGCCAGATGACGCAATTCAAGATAGTGGAGAGGGAAGAAAAGAATAGAAAAAGTCTAACTACTGTCTGTCTGTCTGCCTGTGTGTTTGTGTTTTAGTGTGGTTGTGTGCACATGTGCATACTGGCTCACTCCTAGGTCAGACAGGGCTACGTACTGTATAGTATGTGCTATTTCAGTGAAACTATACTTTATTGGACTGAACTAAGCATGGGAGCACTGAACTGAACGGATTTAAATTGCATTACTGCAAATGTCACTGAACGCAAAAGGACTGAGCGTGCAGCGTCATCATAGTGTGTGTGTGTGTGTGTGTGTGTGTGTGTGTGTGTGTGTGTGTGTGTGTGTGTGTGTGTGTGTGTGTGTGTGTGTGTGTGTGTGTGTGTGTGTGTGTGTGTGTGTGTCTGTGTGTGTGTGTGTGTGTGTGCGCGCGCGCATTCACTTTACCTGAAGCGTATCCAATCATGAAGAGCACATACACTAGCAGGAATCTGAACAGGTCTTTGAAGAGAATCTGTGTGGAGAAATGAAAAGATGAAATGATATGGACCATAAGAAAGTAGATTTACCCTTGTTATAAAACCAGCTCTACCTCACTGTATTGTTCTCCTATTACTCTCAACCTCAAGACTCCGAAGGTCTCCTAAAGGGGCGTTCATCACTTGGATACCGGAAAAGAACGAGCCTGAAGTGTCTTTCTGTCCTATACGATGTTTGGCTGGACTATGCAAGGAACAATCATGATGCAGTGAAGAAAACCAGTCTCTTCCACTGTACAGTGATTGCATTTGCCCACTCAACCACTGGTCTGTTGCAGATACTGTAGCACTTGAACTTCAAAGAGTTTAGCAATAGCTAAGCAATAAGAAGGTGGAGCGGTGTAGGCAGTAGCCCAAATACATACGTATATCAGGCAGATAATGCATTTTGCCTCATTAACCAATATATATATATATGTTTGAACAGGAAGTACAAGTATATGATAAGATAAGAAAATGAAAGAAAATTGGATCTTTGATTCTTTTTTAAATCTTTTGATAACGGGATAAGATGTAAATACTGTACATTTATGAATAGGTGACATCTTTTGTAACTATGTACTATTTTTTCTTCTTCTTCCTCTCTCTCCTTCTTCTTCTTCTTTTTCCTCTTCTCCTCTTCTTCTTCTTCTTCTTCTTTTTCTTCATCTTTTTCCTCTTCTCCTCTCCTTCTTCTTCTTCTTTTTCTTCTATAGTGTTTATTGGTGGTTTATTGGTTGATGCCATGTGCCCTACCGCTAAGTTAGGGCAGACCAGGCACACACACATGCACAACGTCATACCTGTAGGTGGCGCTACCACCATCTACAGGGCTGAGGTGTGATCCATAGTGGGATTTAAACTACTGGCTTATTATTTCTTTCCATGACCAAGCATGATACATTTCTACCCAGCTAAAATTGAAAGCGTCCTCACCTTCTCCATCCTGGTCTGGTGGTATGGCAGTGCCACCAGCCAGGATAAGCAACAACTGGAGAAGGTGGTACGGAGGGCCTCTAAAATCATCAGTCACAGTCTTCCCACCTTAGCCTCACACTACAACACCAGAATAGCCAGGAAAGCCAAGAACATCATCTCTGACCCCACGCACCCAGCACACCCTCTATTCACACACCTTCCATCAGGGAAAAGATACATTAGCATCCCATGCAACACCACACGTTTTAGGGACAGCACCTACCCACAAGCCATCCACTACCTGAACTTGAACATGCACTAGCACTTTACAGCCACTCCACTGCCTGGCATTCTACCTCTTGCCTACCTTGCTTGCACTATGTACTGTATCATGTCTTATTGTACTTTTCAATGTTTACTTGTATGCGTAATTCCCTGTTTATTTATGGCCCCTCTTGTTTTCTTGTCTTTGTCTTGGCTATGTGTATTTGTGTTGTTACATTTGCGAGCAAACCGCAAGACATTCCTAGCAACTGTATGTTATAATGTTGATTTGGCTATAATAAACTTGAACTTGAAGTAAATGAAGGATGAATCATGGCACACTGGTATCTTTCCTGGTAGTTTATTTGGTGAACAACGCGTTTCGCTATTGCTTCCTCAGTTTCACCAGGTGAGAGTGAACCTGATGAAGCAATAGCGAAACATGTTGTTCACCAAATAAACTACCAGCAAAGATACCAGTGTGCTGTGATTCATCCTTCATTTACTTGGATTACTCTTACTGCACATCACCAGCACCTGGACAGTGGTTGTGCACAGGGACGTTACTTTGAAAACTTGAACTTGAACTTGAACTTGAACTTGACCTATTCCTTATCATCTGTATCACAGCAGCACTAGGGGGCTGTACCTTCTGTATCATGATGCTGTAGGTCCCGGTCAGCTTGAGTCCCCTGGTGAAGTAGAGCATGTTGGTCCAGCCCAGCACCAGGGCAAACACCATGGTGGAGACGTAGTCCTCGATGCCCGACAGATACAGAGCAGCCGTCACCAGCACCAGGACAGAGTAGATGAAGCTGCAACCACACACAAAACAAGACAGCCAGCAGAGATGGTCACCTGTCCCTCTGTGCCGCTAGTAGATGTGTGTTTGCGACAGTGTGTGACACCCACATAAGAGGACACACAGACAGGGTCATTGCAAAACTTGGCCCCCGACTTGTTTCGACAGCCTTTCGGGGAGCCAGGTCACAATATTTGTTAGGCTTTTTCATTATAGAGCTCCTTGTAAAGCATGGATAAGTAGTAATGCTACAGAACACTGTACAAATACAAGGCTGGCAAAGTGGTAAAGTGTCAAGGTACGTATCTTGAAAGTAGTCCCCGAATGTATATCAGTTCATGTGCCTCTTTCAAACCGATTCAGCCCTTTCAAATGTCAAAAATTGGATCATGGACAGACGCATGTACAGACGCATGTACATAAAACCAGAGAACACCTAGAACAGGGGTCAGGAATCTATGGCACATGTGGCTCTTTTGGGAACTGTATATGGCTCTTACTTATCTAGGGTTGCCAACCATCCCTTGAAATACAGATTTGTCCTATATTCATAAATAAAAGTATGTGTTCCGTATTGAGCTGAAACAGGACATTGAAATGCGTTAAAATGCAGGAAATTACATCTAAGAAATACAACATTTTCGGGGGAGGACCCCCAAACCCCTGCCATAATTAAGTTGACAGTTAGCTACCCTATACTTTTACCAGTTGTCTATAAAAGTAATAACTTGACAGTACACTCTAAAATTGTTGGGCTTAATTGAAACATGCTTTTAATTGTGTTCCGTGTTTTTAAATGGTATGGCTCTCACGAACATTTCTTTTTTTTTTTTTTTTTTTAATTTATGGCTCTCTCCACCAAAAAGGTTCCTGACCCCTGACCTAGAACCTTCCAGACACTGAGAACATCAAACACTAGCCAACAGCAGCCATACCCTTCTGGGCAAATCACAATCTAGCATACTGTACATATGCATCAATTCAGTGCATATTGCCACAACAAAACCCTAATAGGCTTTCTTTTACAGGTGACTCGACTAAACAGATCATTACAACCATGACTGAGCCAGTTGTATAAAAAGTCTGACACGTCTTTTTTTTTCACTGAACACGGGAATTGGCACCTTTGTGTTCTGGCACCGTATATTGCATGTGTTTGTGAGAGAGAGTGTGTGTGTGTGTGTGTGTGTGTGTGTGTGTGTGTGTGTGTGTGTGTGTGTGTGTGTGTGTGTGTGTGTGTGTGTGTGTGTGTGCGTGCCTGCGCATGCATGCATATGCATGTGTGTGTGTGTGTGCCCCTTTGTTCCACCAAGGCACTCCAGGCCTTGTCAGTTTAGCACACAAATTAGCATAAACAGCACTCTGCACGCTCCCTCCCTCCCTCCNTCCATCCCTCCCTCCCTGCTCTCTCTCCGATGGTTTGGGATGGTGTGTGTTTTCTCTTTCATTGAAGGAGATGTAAACTACAAAACACGCCAGAGAGGAGGTTGTAGAGTTAATTAGACAGCTCAATTAAAAGGGGTGCAGGAGCTCGCCAGCCAGGGGGAGAAAAGACGACAGGGGAAGGAAACGAGAGAAGCAGGAAACAGGAACAGGAACAGGGGGGGTGGAGAGGGGAAAAGGGGGGGGGGACTGGCAGAGAAGGAGCGAGAGAATAGAAAAGAGAGAAAGTACCGCAGTGAGGAAGAGAGCGAGAGGAAGAAAGAGCAAGAGAGGCACTAATACAGAGAGAAAGAGTACATCAGTGGGGTTAGAAAGAAAGAAAGAAAGAAAGAAAGAAAGAAAGAAAGAAAGAAAGAAAGAAAGAAAGAAAGAAAGAAAGAAAGAAAGACAGAAAATGTGAGACAGACAGACTGGCAGACAGACAGAGGGAAAGAGAGACATTAGAAATCTAGAGTGTGTGTGAATGTGTGTTATGGTCTTACTAGAGCAGCTGAAAGGAGCCATCAATAAATAAGGAGTTGACCCCAGGGCACTTCTTCAGGAACAGATCCTTAATCTGCAGGGGAGGGAGGAGAGACCAGAGGACATCTTTAGCATACTTAGCAGCCAACCACATCACACACACACACACACACACACACACACACACACACACACACACACACACACACACACACACACACACACACACACACACTCAGACAGACACACACACACACACAAACTCACACACACACACTCACACACACACACACACACACACACACACACACACACACACACACACACACACACACACACACACACACACACACACACAGAGACACAAACTCAGACAGACAGACAGACACACACACACACACACACACACACACACACACACACACACACACACACACACACGACCTCAGGCACACAGACACACACAAACACACACGTATATACACAGACAGACAGACAGACAGACAGACAGACAGACAGACAGACAGACACAGACACACAGACACACACACGCACACACACACACACACACACACACACACACACACACACACACACACACACACACACACACACACACACACACACACACACACACAGCATGGTAGCGTGTAGTAGGTAGGATGTGCAGCAAATATCCCTGAGCGCTACGGTAAGCTAAACCAAGCTAAGCTGAGGTGCGATGTGATGTGTAGTCGGCCTAATAAGCACATTTCTACGACACAGACAGAGTAATGAGCTCTCCTATGTAAGCTCTAATAGCTGTAATGCATTTTAGGGCTTTGCGTTTTGGGCTAAGCGCTCCATCCTGTGATGAAACCAGTGTGTGTGTGTGTGTGTGTGTGTGTGTGTGTGTGTGTGTGTGTGTGTGTGTGTGTGTGTGTGTGTGTGTGTGTGTGTGTGTGTGTGTGTGTGTGTGTGTGTGTGCTACCTACATTGCTGAGAAAGAAGAAAACTCCAGATCCGAGAGTGATGAGCTCACCAGCCAGGCGCAGATGGTCAGCACTGGTCACATAGGCATACGGAGGCTGGACACACACACACACACACACACACACACACACACACACACACACACACACACACACACACACACACACACACACACACACACACACACACACACACACACACACACACACACACACACACACACACACACACACGTTAATTCACATTTGTAACACGTACACACACACACACAGTAAAGTATCATTCCAACTGTACTGATCCAAAAGTCATCTTCTAATCCAGTGTTTCTCAACCTTTTTGTAGGCAAGGCACCCATTCAATTCCTGAAAAATTTCAAGGCACCCCAAACCAACAAGCCGCAACATGACATTGCATCCGAGACCACACAAGCTTAGAAAAGTAACACATTTGGAGACGTCACACGACCTACAGTATATTTGAAGTTGCAGCTCACTGGGCCGACCTAAATTTACTGGTAACACTTTATTTTAGGGATACATCTATTAGCACTAATACATACAATATTAATGCCTTAGTAAGTAACTTGTAAGGCATGTACTAAGCAAAATCAGACAGTTGTTAGACATTTATTCGCAAATGTCTTGTTCATGCACAATAAGGGATTTATTACCAATATAACCTTAGTAAGGACCTAGTAGACCTAGATTTCTATTTATGAGTAAGCAGTAAGGGCCAGAATACAATGTGTATAAGCTCCTGGTACACTGTGTGAACAAACCCTGAACAGTGTGAAAACAGATGTGGAATAAGGGTCCCTATTCTAAAGTGATGCATTGCTCAGCCGAGATGGCTTAGGGCCCCCGCACTACCTAGGGCCCTCACACTACCTATGATCCCCACTCTCCCCCCAAACACCTCCCCGCCCAGCAAAGTGTAAGACCTTTTCTGATTTTGCATTAGTCTTAGTAGATAATAGATCTTACTTTTTCTACCTAATATATGAGGGTGTAATTGGAAGCATTATATAGCAAGGATTGGACATAAACTTCTCAATGACGGTGGGTGAGATGTCATTTTTTCATACAGCAATTAGTTTTAATTGTAAAAACCCTACAATAAATGCAGAATATAACGATGAGTAATAGTTTGGAGGCGAAACTAAGCTATTCCTTTGTGATAAATAAGTTAATGTTTGAGAAACTTAGCTCCAAGAAATGCAGTGCATGATGGGTACGCCCTTAGTCAGAAATGCAATGCATGGCCAATGCAGCAATGATGATATTTCTGTTGTTACGTACATGGCAAATTGTTTGGATAGGAACTAAATTTCATGAGTGAGGGGAGGAGCTATGGACGTAGGCTCAGAGCTGGGTAGGTTGTCTGTTGGCCTAGATTGCGTACCCATCATGCACTGCACTTCTTGAAGCTAATGTTCTCAAAAATTAACTTAATTATCACAAAAGAATAGTTTAGTTTTGCTCCAAAACTATTATTCTAATGTTCTGCATTTATTTTGGGGTTTTTTACAAATAAAACTCAGTGGTACATGAAAAAATTACATCTCACCAACCCACCGCCATTGACAAGTGCACGTTCAATCCTTGCTATATATAGGCTCCTGTTACCTTCTTTACATTGTTATGAACAAGAGAAAATAAGATGACTCATCTGGATTAGCCTTAATTATTTGATATACCCTTACACTTTGTAGATCGGGGGTGCTAGGTTGTACGGGCCTGGGTGGTGTGGGGGCCCTAGGTAACGAGGGGGACTTTGGAAGTGTGGAGGCCCTGAGCCATCTGGGCTGAGCAATGCTTCACTTTAGAATAGGGACCCTTATTCTGCATCTGTTTTCACACTGTTCAGAGTTTGTTCACACAGTGTGTCGGGAGCTTATACACATTGTATTCTGCCACGTACTACTTACTAATAAATAGAAATATAGGCTTACTGGTCCTTACTAAGGTTATATTAGTAATAAATCCCTAATTGGGCATGAACAAGACATTTGTGAATACATGATTAACAACTGTCTTATTTTGCTTAGTACATGCCTTACAAGTTACTTACACAGGCATTAACATTGTATGTATTAGTGCTAATAGATGTATCCCTAAAATAAAGGGTTACCAAATTTACTTTACTCTGCATACATGGTAGATGAAAGATTCCACTGACTTAGCATTCATTTATTAATTTAGACAAAAATGTATTCTTACATCATTTATTTATTTATTTAGGTCAGTATCACATATTGTGCCACGGCACCCCAGTTGAGAAACACTGGTCTAATCTATTGCACAGTATATTACCACCTTATCGCATCATGTCTACCACATGCCATATCACTAGGGCTGGGTCAAATAATCGATTGAATCGATTCTGATTTAATTTAAAATGTACATAATCAATTCACATGGCACAAGATCGATTTTTTTCTTTGGCTCTTTTTCTATTTGTTCTTTTTGTTTAATTTAGGTCTATGGAAAATACCAAGTAGGTATCTGTCAATTAGGCCTAGGCCTACTAATTAAAAATTAGCAATCTGTTAACACTGTCAAGCCACAGCCCTTTGAAATTTGTATATAAAAATAGGCTACAGCATCTTTTGGGGGGAAATCCTGGCACCAAGAAGGGAACGGATTGAATCAATTCAGAATGAATCGAATCGAATCAAATTGAATCATGATTAATCGATTTAAAGCCGAAATTGAATCGATCCAGGAACATGGCTGTGATACCCAACCCTACATATCACATCTATCTATAGCTGATATACTTCATGAAAACAATGATTTCGTACACAACAGATACAGAATGTTATTGTAGTGAAGGGTACTAGAGTGACGCAATGGGGATTTAAGTGAGGTAAATTACCCCCTCGAAATACTGTAGCCAACTGTAGATGGGCCTGTGTAGTAGGCACTGGAGTGAACACCACCATGGTGCGGAGATAGCTGATGCTTCGTTTCAATACACTATACTAGGCTACTATACTACAGTAGAGTATATTATACATATCTACGTGTATAGTAGATTATTACATTACACTTAGTTGATGCATTTATCCAAAGCGACTTACCATTATTTACAGGGTATACATTACAGTCCCTGGAGCAATATGGGGTGTTAGGTGCCTTGCTCAAGGGCAGTTAGGTCATAGATAGAGGTGTAGGGAGAGGTAAGAGTGAGATTATAATCTGCAACCCTCTGATCTTAAAACCATCTCACCAACCATCGGTATACATGGCCCCCATTATATACAGTACATACAGTACATACAAGGGGTGCAAATCACAGCCTAAGACCATCTTCCTAACAATTTGGCCATGGTTGTCTGCATTATATCAAACAACACTACACACAGCCCCATAGTGCATGCCATTCCACCAGTGGAACGTTTTAATAGAAATTGAAAAGTTAACAGAGTGCTACACTACTATGTAATGCACTATGACTTTGTCGTTGTCCTTCTGGTAACAGGATGTTTAAATTCTGTGTCTTAAGATAAAAAGCCTTGCTCAATGGCAATTCAGCCACGGATGAATGTGTAGGGCAGTGTTTCTCAAAGTGGGGCGGAAGCCCCCCTAGGGGGACGCGGAGGTATTGGAGGGGGGGCGCGTGAAGTCAGAAGGTTTTTCTTTTTTAATACTTTTCTGCTTTGCCATTAAGTCAACACATTCACTTTACAATCACAATATATTCATTAATTTATTCACTAATATTTAGAGAACATAGGCCATATACGTCTATATTAGGCTCTAATAAACTTTACGAAGGCCTATTTATTTGTATTTTCGTAACCATTTTGCTCGAGGGGGGCGCTGACAGACACACTTCCTCTGAAGGGGGGAATGGCACAAACAGTTTGAGAAACACTGGTGTAGGGAGCGGTAAGTGTGGGATTAGAACCTGCAACCCTCTGATCTTGAAACCATCTCACCAACCATTATATCATGGTATACTGCCCCCATTAAATACAGTGCATACATACTAGGGGTGTAAATCACAGCCTACATGACGATGCGATACGGTATCGATTTCTTAAAGCAGGGATTGGATTATTTTCGATACTTAAGAATTCCCCACGATATGATGCGATTCGATTCTTTCCAATTGCTTTTCCACTACTATTATGTGAAGGAGCTGCTAGGGCATTGGACATGGGCCAGCGATTCGATTATTTTCGATACTTAAGTTAAGAATGCCCCACGATACGATGTGATTCGAATAAATCGCCGGCCGAAACATCGATACATTTCGATTATTATTTACACCCCTTATACATACAGTAGAATACAACACTTGAAGAAGATATGCATGAGGGCAACACACATACACCTGTCTCCTGGTGCGTGGGTCTGTAGTAGGCCACCAGTGTGAAGACCACCATGGTGAAGAGGTAGGAGATGACGCTGATGTAGAAGGTGGCGGCCCCAAACTTCTGCCACTTGGCCCTCAGCAGCTCGTTGATGGGCTCCACGGCCAACATCTCATGGCGGTTCTGCTGAGGGACATTAGAGGACAATACCAGCCCATCAGAGATGACATTGGGAGAACACTTTTTTTTTTTTTTGGTTTATAAACATGGTGTTGTGAGGAGGGGTAATATACTGGCAGGCAGCTAACCACGTGAGCTAATTTTTTGACCGCTGACAGTTGTTTCCAACAATCAGAGTTTGAGTTTTGCACAGCCAGGGTTGCGCAGCCAGGGTTGCGCAGCCAAGGAGAAACAAAAAAAGAAAACCCATGTACTGTATATGAGGTGCTCCAAACTATGCTCCCATTAGAAAGGCTTTCTCCCCTGCACTTAAGGGTGTGTAAGTGAATAGAAGCACGCAACAGCGCCTACGTGTATTTTACTTCTGACTTAAGTCGGTCATTTCGGAGAGAGAGAGAGAAGAGAGAGAGAAGAGAGAGACAGAGACAGAGACAGAGAGAAACAGACTGTGTTTGCATGTGTCTGTGTCTGCGTGTGTGTGTGTGTGTGTGTGTGTCTGTGTGTGTGTGTGTGTGTGTGTGTGTGTGTGTGTGTGTGTGTGTGTGTTTGTCTATTTGTTCTGTACTATATGTGCCTTCATTTTCACCCTTCTGACTGATGGCACGTCAATGTCATGTCACTATGAGTTGGGCTATAAGAACTCCTTTGAAAGTCACATGAGCTATCCATTCTACTCTACACTGTTACTTCACTACCGCCGTCTATGTAATGTAATGAGGACAAACCCTTTGAACTCAATACACTTTATTCTTTACTCTTGAGCTTCATTCCTGACCTCGGGGCATTCATTTCAACCTGCCTTCTCTCGGTTTTGTCTCTTTGTGTGGACTGAAAGGCCTTTTTCTTTGAGGTTGCATTACCAGGAAACTTGTGTGTTATGTGCGTGTGTGTGGGCAAAGGGGGGGGGGGGGGGGGGGGGGGGGGGGGGGGGGGGGGGGGGGGGGGGGGGGGGGGGGGGGGGGGGGGGAGGATTGGAGGAGGTGGTGTGTATGTGTGTGTGTGTGTCCGTGTACGTCTGTGCATGTGTGTGTGCGCACGCGCGCGCACGTGTGTGTGTGTGTGTGGGGGGGTGCGTCCATGCATGTGTGTGCGGTGCCATTCTTTATGCATGAGCTTTTAAAGGGCCCTCCAAAAAAGAACTCATCAGTTTAGCAAGGTTTTTTTTTCTTTGCTCAGCTTTAACAGCTATTCTCCCAGCAGCAGCTACAGTAGTGTAGTGTCTCTATTATATTATTCCAGCCAGCGTCTACTCTGCGCCTCTTAAAAAAAAAAAAAAATCAACTCTGGCATAATAGCCTACGGCAGGAATTATTCTTTTACATCCATTTGTTTAATCTTGTCCTTCTGTGACCGGCTCTCCACGTCCCTGAGAGCCATTGAAGCCCCTGTAGCCGCGAGCAAACAGCCACCGCCACCGCCACCGCCACCGCCACCGCCGCATTTAATAAATGGTGGCAGGAGGATGGGATGAGATGGGATGGGTATGCGGGGAGAGACAGGAGGAGAGGAGAAGCTATCTCGAAAAATATGAAAATCCGGAATGGCAGAGCGTGACAGGCAGCATGAAAAGGTGAGAGTGGCAGTTTCTGTCTGCCTCTGTCTGTCCTTCCTTTTTGCATATTCTCTCTTTCTGTGTCTCTCTCCCTCTCTATCTCTCTCTCTCTGTCTCTCTATCTCTCTCTCCCCATCTGTCTGTCTGTCTGTCTGTCTGTCTGTCTGTCTGTCTCTCTTTCTCTCCCCATCTGTCTGTCTGTCTGTCTGGCTGACTCTCTCTATCCCTCCCTCTCTACCTCTCCCTCTCTCTCTCTCCCTCTCTTTCTCTCTGTGTGTCACATAATCGCATCCTCTCATGCGCTCACTGCCTGGGAGGGAGCTGTCAATCTGTGTGTAAAATAACATGTGCAACGGCGCCCCCACACTGCCACGTGGGGATTTACAGTCAATGTAATTATACACAGCTTTCATCTCCAATGACTGTAAGCCTGTCTTAAATGTCGACCTTAAATGCTGCTCCAGACCAGAAGGGAACACACAACTCTATGCAGCTGCTCAGCTGTCATACAAGGATCTTCATCTCTCTCTCTCTCTCTCTCTCTCTCTCTCTCTCTCTCTCTCTCTCTCTCTCTCTCTCTCTCTCTCTCTCTTGCTCTTTGGCATCTCTCTCTCACTCTCGCTCTCTCTCTCTCTCTCTCTCTCTCCCCTCTCTCTCTCTCTCCTCTAGCTCTCTCTCAAGCACACACACACACACACACACACACACACACACACACACACACACACACACACACACACCACATCACCCTGTCACACAGATGCACACAAACACAGACACACACCACACACACCACACACACCACACACGCTACACACACCACACACACCACACACACCACACACGCTACACACACCAACCACTACACACCTCTATGCGGCTGTTGTAGACCAGGATCTCGAGCACCGAGACCTCCTCTCCGCACGTGTCCAGGGAGGAGAGGTCGTAGAGGGAGGAGTACACAGGTCCGTAGGCCCAGTCCTTAAACTTCCTGGACAGGTGACGCGCCTCCTCGTCCTTGATCTCCCTACGGATGATGTGCTGGAACACCTGCATTGGGAGAGAGCATTCCATTTAAAGACATTTGTCATCACGTAACACACACACAAATAATATGCCGGTACACTATATACTAATACACTAATAAGTGCTTGAACACATGCATTTGGAGAGAGCATTCCACAGTAAACATGTGCTGGGACACCAGCATTCAGATAGCATTGAGTTTAACCCTTTACTGGCCGAGCCTCTGTTGGTCCTTTCCCAACCCTACTCCATCTCTCTCTATACCAGGGGTGTCAAAGTCAAATTGACTAATGGCCAAAATCAATATCTGGAACAAAGACGCGGGCCGAACTCAACAGTTATTTTTTAAAAATTACTAAAATTGTGCATGCATGCACTTCATACTCATAGTTAAATTTCACATATACTCTTTCCAATCATATTTGTCTGTTCAAATGTGTCTGCACATCCTGTGATACAGCAAATTTCATGTTCAAGTTGTGTTACGCTATACATTAATAATGTATGTGGGCCACCTGTAATACTCATTTGAAATGATATGGCGGGCCGAATGAAATGACTCCGCGGGCCAAATTTGGCCCCCGGGCCTGAGTTTGACATCCCTGCTCTATACACACACTTCCTGTCACTCTTCACTATCCTATCAGAAATGAAGGTCCCCAAAAAAAATCCCCAAAAATATCTTCTTTTTAAAAAGGAAGTCAGAAATGGACAAGTTGGGATGAAACATTGTAGTAGAAAAATACCACCCGCTCACCCCGATCTTGCCCAGCTTGGCGGCCATCATGAGCGGCGACATGCCGTCGTTGTTGGCGATCATCTCCAGGTTGGCGTCGGGGTAGAGCTTTGCGCTCTTGATGAGCAGCAGGTCGTACATCTTGGTGAGGAAGCGGGTGTTGTCGCGGGTGTTGTCGGCGATGTGCACCAGCGCATGCAGCACCGTGTTGCCGCGCGAGTCCTGCCGCCGCAGGTCCGCCTTCTTGTGCGAGTTCTCCGTCAGGTAGTGCACCATGTCCGGCTGGTTGGTGCAGGCCGCCAGGGACAGAGGCAGCTCACCTGAGCAGTGGAGAAGAGTACTGTATATATTAGAGTGATATATTACATACAGTATATTAGCATCAACTCTCCTTCTCAACTGTCTTCTTGTGCGAGTTCTCCGTCAGGTAGTGCACCATGTCCGGCTGGTTGGTGCAGGCTGCCAGGGACAGTGGCAGCTCACCTGAGCAGAGGAGAAGAGTACTGTATATCAGAGTAGAGTAGTAGAATAACATATGGAATGGAGCTGAGTACAGTAGCGTAGTAGAGTAACGTATAGAATGGAGCTGAGTACAGTAGAGTAGTAGAGTAACGTATAGAATGGAGCTGAGTACAGTAGAGTAGTAGAGTAACGTATAGAATGGAGCTGAGTACAGTAGAGTAGTAGAGTGCAGTATACAGTAATGTCGGACAGGTTGGTGCAGGCTGCCAGGGACAAGGGCAGCTCACCTGACCAGTGGAGAAGAGTACTGTATATTAGAGTGGTATATTACAGACAGTATATTACAATCAACTCTCCCTCTAGGCCGCCTTCTTGTGCGGGTTCTCTGTCAGGTAGTGCACCACGTCGGGCTGGTTGGTGCAGGCTGTCAGGGACAATGGAAGCTCACCTTAACAGAGAAGAGTACTGTATATTAGAGTAGAGCAGAGTACAGCAGAGTTAAGTATAGAATGGAGCTGAGTACAGAAGAGCAGCAGAGTAGAGTGTAGAGTAATGTCGGGCTGGTTGGTGCGGGCCACCAGAGACAGCTCACCTGAGTACAAGTTAAGAATGAAGAGTATATTAGACTGAGTAGAGTAGAGTAGAGTAGAGTAGAGTAGAGTAGAGTAGAGTAGAGTAGAGTAGAGTAGAGTGGAGTGGAGTAGAGTAGAGTAGAGTAGAGTAGAGTAGAGTAGAGTAGAGTAGAGTAGAGTAGAGTAGAATAGAGTGGAGTGGAGTGGAGTGGAGTAGAGTGGAGTAGAGTAGAGTACAGCTAAGCAGAGTATAGTAGTATAATGGAAGTCAGGGTGTTTGGTGCAGGCCAGTAGGGACAGGGGCAGCTCACCAGAGTAGTAGAGAAGAGCACATTGGAGTAGAATCAAGTAGCAAAGTAGTTAAGAGTAAAGAATAAGAGTAAAGAATTAAGAGTACATTAGACTGAGTAGAGAAGAGAAGAGAAGAGTAGAGTAGAATGGAGTAGAGTAGAGTAGAGTAGAGTAGAGTAGAGTAGAGCAGAGTAGAGTACGAGTGAGTAGAGTAGAGTAGAGTAGAGTAGAGTAGAGTGAAATAGAGTAGAGTAGAGTAAAGTAGGGTAGAGTAGAGTAAAGTACAGCTGAGTAGAGTTGAGCAACAGAGTTGAGTAGTAGAGTGGATTAAAAACAGGCTGTTTGGTGCAGGCCAGCAGGGACAGGGGCAGCTCACCTGAGCAGTAGAGAAGAGCACATTGGAGTAGAATCAAGTAGCAAAGTAGAGTAGAGCAGAGTATGGGAGAAGAATATAGACTGGAGTGGTGGAGTAGAGTACCAGAGCAGAGTAGAAAAGAGCTGAGGACTAGAGTAGAGCGGAGTAGAGTGGCAGAGTAGAGTAGTAATGGATTACAGTAATAAAGTCAGGCTTGTTGGTGCAGGGGCATCTCACCTGCATAAGTACAATACATTACACATTACATTATGTTATTATATGGTGTGACGTCATCGGCCGAATGCTCCATTCATTTCAACGGGGCTCCCCAACGGATGACGGACGGGTTGGTCTATAACAGACCGCTGTCAATGGCAACAAGACTTTTCACTGCTAAAGCGACTTTTCAACAAGACTCTAATCAGCTGCTGTGATAGACAACACCTGTTGTCCTGGCTACCTAGCTGTTGCCTAGCGGTGTTCCACAACGGCACTGTTTTGTTTTGCGCAGCAACAATCTTTTGACATTAAAAACTATAGGCCTAAAGAAATGTCCCCGCCATGTGTGAATCATTTAAGTATATCCATATAATAAGCGGGTTAACTTTCGGCGAGTCGGTCGCTTTGTGGAATAGCAGCACTTCAGAGAGAACAAGACCCCTCCGCTCCGCGTCGGGGTCTAAAGATTCTCTCTGTCGTGCTGCTATTCCACGGTAGCGACCTTCTCGCCGAACATTAACCCTTACTTATATCACATTAGATTACAGGTTATGGGCAGTCATGGGTGAGCGGTTAGGGCGTCAGACTTGCATCCCAGAGGTTGCCGGTTCGACTCCCGACCCGCCAGGTTGGTGGGGGGAGTAATCAACCAGTGCTCTCCCCCATCCTCCTCCATGACTGAGGTACCCTGAGCATGGTACCGTCCCACCGCACTGCTCCCCATGGGGCGCCACTGAAGGCTGCCCCCTTGCACGGGTGAAGCATAAATGCAATTTCGTTGCGTATAGTGTGCAGTGTTCACTTGTGTGCTGTGGAGTATAGTGTCACAATGACAATGGGACTTGGAGTTTCCAAAAAAAAAAAAAAAAAAAAAAAAAAATATTATGTACATGTTGCAGGCAGTCGGGGATAGGAGCAGCAATCCCCAGGGGTGAGTTTCTCAAAGGGGAAGTTGTTAGCCTGTTAGCAACTTCGGTAGTTGCCAATGGGAAAATGCATTGAAAGCAAGTAGCTAATGTAGTAAGCAACTTTGGTTTCGAGAAATTCACCCCTGAGTAGTACAGTAGGGTAGAATTGAGTGGAGTAGAGAGATAGGAGAGTATCAAAGTAGAGTACAAACCCCATGTCTCTCCTACACTTTAAACCGTCCTGTCTGCTGGTCCGTATGCATCTTTGTCTGCTTCTCTCTCTCTTCTCCTTACTCTCACTCTCTCTCTC
>NC_085859.1:23961007-23981007 GCF_034702125.1 Engraulis encrasicolus | reverse complement strand
AACAAAACAAACCTCGTTGGCTGCGTGCACGAATGAGAGAAATAAAGTCCTTGGTGACTTAGTCTGAGTCCTACACAGGCTTGAAGAAGTGTAAAACGTCCTTGTTGACAACTTTTAACGGAGCGCTGATCTTCTGTGGCAGCTTCTTGAGGTGCTAGTGTCTTTCTGGCGTTTAGCTGGCCACATTACGTTCTTACGTCACACGCACGCACTTGAGGTTTTCAAAATAAAAGTTTGCTCATAAACACAGGTAAGTATACACAAATAACCAAATAAAAACATTATAAAAATACAAAACCCTTTGCATGAAAACACGAATTCTTGCAACCGTTACACTCCCACCAAATCACACCATACTTACTGTGGGATTTCAAAAAACTTAAAACAAAACTGTTGCAAGTCAAATGTGAACCTTGAACCATGAACTGTAAATTCAAATATTACCTTTCTACTCTGTCTTAAGTAATGTAGTGACCTTCTGCCTTAACTTTAGGTTTACTCTCTGTGTGATGTGTTGTGTTGCCAACTAATAGTGTGACCTTTCTGACCCTGTCGTCTGATGATGGGAAGACTTCGTAGTCTCTGGCCAACTTCCACTCGTTGCTGGGGTCTTCATCATCCTGCAGGAGCACAATGTCATCCACCATTGGATTTCTTCTATCCTTCTGCCATTTTGCTCTTTGTTGTCCCGGTGGAGGAAGAATGACTGGGTGTCTAATGTGCGGGTGTACCACGGCTTGACTTGAGCGCCCGCCCACTCTCAGGACTCCATCTTCATTCAATATCGGATTCAACTTGGTGCGTCTGTGGTGTTTTGTCTTTGTATTTCCTTTTTCTTTCAGGTCTTTTATCTCAACGGAGAATGCTTCTTCTTGAACCGGTTTGGCGATGGTAAGTTCTGCTTCCTTTCTTTCTTGTAATCTTCTTTCTTTCTTGGTTCCTTCCTTCACACCTTTGTGTACTTGGATCGGTCTCTTCAGTCTGGCGACTGTTTGGTGGTGCAATGATGACTTGTCTTCCTTTGCCCTTGGGTTCACCATTGTAGCCTTGCGAAGTTCAGGATCATCATCTTTCACCTCTCCCACCATGCTTTCTCTGTGCTGTAGTTCTTGCTGGCATTGCTTGCTGCTTTTGAGCTGCTCTGCTGTCATCCCTCTAGAGGCATATTCGGCTGGATTGACCTCGGCCGCTCTTTGAGATCCGTTTTCTCTCATGGACAGGTGCTTGATGTCATCCTGAGCAATGGGATCATCTTCTCCGGCTCTTTCTGGTAAGTGTGGCTCGTGGATCTTGGTGGTGTCTGACGGAGGGATTTCTTTGATCTTGCATCTGTTCGTGTGATGAACTTCAGCCTTCAGGTCGACAGGAGAATCGGTGTCTTGTGAGACTCGCATGGTGACTATGCGGTGACTGATGCTGACGGGGTCTTCAAATTCCACACAGGTCTTGCCATGGCCTACGATACTCCACCCCAGGTCAGTACGTTGCGCGAAGGGCTGGTTGGCTTCACCAGTCACGACTTCTCTTGGGAGTAAGGCTTGTGAGCAGTTGTAGCCAATGAGAAGGCCGACTTCACAGCTCTGCAGAGGTGCGATGTGTTCTCTCAGGTGCTCTAGGTGGGACCAAGCCTCAGCAGTTTGTTTGGTGGGGATGTGGGCTCTGTTGGCGGGAATGAAGTTGCGCGTGTAGGATGGCGGTAAGGCTATGCTTTTGTTCGACCTAAAGCCTCGGACCTGCAGGTTCTTCACTCTTTCAGACTGCATTACTGTGGTGGAAGTCAGAGTTGAGAGCTTTAACTTGACTTGGTCTTTCTCTGTGTCTAGAGCAGCTGCAACTTCACTGAGTACGAATGTTGTGTCACTCTGTGAGTCCAGCAGGGCGTAAACGAGCACCTCTTCTGATGGATGAGTCGCAGATGAGAGCCACACAGGAACTATTGCAGCTGTTTGCACACCATGTTCATGTTGGATAACTCTGTGTGAAGTAGAGGCTGTGATGGTTTCTTCATCCTGTTCAGCTTGACTGTCTTGACTTTGTTGGACTTGTGTCTTTCGCTCTCCTCTGTCTCTTTCTTCATGCAGGCATGTAGGGTGACGCTTCTTGCAAGTGTTACAGACACTCCTATTGCTGCAAGTGTTAGAGTAATGGCCTACTTCAAGACAACCGAAACACAGCTTCTCGCTTTGGATGAACTTGACTCTGTCTGCGACTTCTTCCTCCGAGAGCTTCCTGCATACATGTAAGGTGTGGCCGGTTTTCTTGCAGAACAGACATGCTTTGGCAGCCTGCTCATTGGAACTTGTGGTTAGAGTCTTTGCTTCAACGTTAAGCTGCTTCTGCTTGTTGCTTGCTGGTTGCTTTGCCCTTTCTGCTTCATCTTGCTTCAGCGAATGCAGGGATGTGACTGGGTTGCAGGCGATCTTTGCTTCTCTTGAGAGGAACTTGACGAACTGACTGAAGCTTGGGAACTTGCCATTCTCTTCTTCCATGTCCATGACTTTCCGGTTCCATCTAGCGGTTAGCCAGTCAGGTAACTTTGCAAGAAGCTTCCTGTTTTCATTGCAGTCGTTCAGGATCTCCAGTGCCTTGACATGTAGCATGGCAGCTTCACAACTGCGAAGAAAGTCGGCAAAGTCTCTGAGCTCAGTGTTGTCTTTGTCTCCAATCCTGGGCCATGCGTGAAGCTTATCTCGGTATGCTTTAGCGATGGTGAATGGGCTTCCATACCTCTCCTCCAACAGCTCCCATGCAGCAGCATATGCTGACTCGGTTCCAAGAAGGAAGTAGCCATCGAGTGCATTCCTGGCTTGTCCGCTCACATACCTGCGGAGGTAGTATATTTTCTCCCTTTCTCTGATGTTTTTCTGGTCGATCAACGTTTCAAATGACAACTTCCAGTCGCTGTACCTTAACGGATCACCCGAGAATATTGCTGGTTCTGGAACAGGTATACGAGTTGCACTCATTGCATCAGACAGGATTTTGATGAGCTCTAGTGTGCTTGGATTAGCTGACGTAGCTGTTGGTTGCGAGGCTTGAGGTGCAGATGCCTGAGGACCTCTCACAGGAAGCGATGGCTGACGAACTGAAGCTTGAGGTGTAGACGCCTGAGGACCTCTCACAGGAAGTGATGGCTGACGAACTGCTACCAGGACATCTTGTGACTCTTCATGGATATTTAGCCCTTGTTTGTACACTTCACATTTTGCTCGCGCAGCATTGAACTCTTTGACTGTTTCTAGATTTAGAATTTTTAGTCGCTTTTCTTCCAGCTTGGCTTTGATTTCAGCTGCCTCTTCCTCTCTTTTGATCCTCCACTGAATTTCTTCCTGTTCCTTCTGTTGGCGTCGCTTCATGTCTTCTATCTCTTGAGCTGCTATCTTCCTCTTAGCTTCTGCCTCCAGATGCTGCAATTCCAACTGTTCTCTTTGTTGTTCTTCCAACACTTCCAGAACGGCTTGGCTTGCGGCAGCCTCTGCGACAGCTTCTTGGTGCTTCAAGGAAGATGCATGTGAGCGCTCTGAGGGACCTTTCAGGAAGGAAGTGACAGAGTCCAATTCACTTAGAGTGGAGTTCCAAAGAGAGCCAGCTTCCGGCCAATCTGCCTCATCTTCATGTGGGCGCTTCCCGTCTAGGTAAGCCGTGACCTTGGCAACGATGAAATCTGAAACTTGTGTGCAGATGTCTACTCTTCGACGCGTGTCTTGGTCTGGAGTTGAGACTCTGCGCAGGTCTTCATAGACACGGTGAACATCTCCTGAAAGGCCCTTGACATCATGAAGGATATCTTGCAGTAGACACTCTGAAAACGCTTCTATTGTCTCTGATAGTGCCTTCTTGGAGAGTTTTACATTTGTTCGCCATTTGTTGTAAGTGTAATTGAATCTTTGTTGGAGTGTTTTAATTTTCTCCTCTTGCATAGCTTTTCCCTTCTCTGTCAGGGTACGGGTACGCTCGCTGTGTCTCTGCGGCTGTTCTTCTTGTGCTGGCTGGGATTCTGCTGGCCTTGCATCATCCATTGGAAGACGTTCAGGGACTTCACTTCCATCACCAGCTTGCCCTACCTGAAGTGTTAACTCACTAAACTCTGCCATAGCTAGCCTGTAGTGAATGTAAACTGAATTGTCAACTTAAATACTTAGTGTAAATAAAGAATGTATACGCACTGTATGCTGTACTATGTGAATGTAAATAAAGTGTATGTAAATGTAAACACCTACTCTGATGTGTCTTGCGTCGTTAAGCTGCAATAAAATAATGTATGCTGAAATACTTCAATAATTAAAAATGCTCTGCACTCTTCTTCTGACTACTAATGCACTAAAATGGCTCAATATTCATAAATAAACCCAAATATAGCATTAAATTAAAAATCAGAAGGCAAATAAGCTTCAATGTTAATTACCAAAAATACCTTTTAAAATGGCAGGTGAGGTCTTCCGTATGAAATACTTTCAAAACTTAAAACAAAAGCATAAACAGAAATATGTACATATTTAACCTTAACTTCAATCATGAGCTTCAGTAAGCTTAACCTTAAATGCAGACTCAAATGTAAACAAGACAGGAATAGCATCATTGCAACACAACACACCATGAAATCAGCATCACTTAGCTTAAACCTTTGAAAAGAATCCTTGAAAAGACGTTTCTTGCATGTGCCCTTTAAGTCCACTCTTGTCAGTGTTCTTCTTGGTGGCTTCGCCTTGAAACAGTCTCTGATTCAGTTCGTGGCTTTCCTTTCGACAGTCTATTCGAGAGTTCGTGTGCGCGTTTCACTTATCTGCGTGTCCCCGAACGCTGCAGTGTTCCATGCCCACGACCTGGGCGCGTGATCGACGAGCTTGAGAACAACGGCTGCGATGAACACTGGTGACTGGACACGAGCAGGCTGCGTGGTCTTGCTTCGCGCCCGTCTTGGGAAAGCTTCACCTCCGACGCCGATGAACAGTCCCGAGTTTTCACTGTAACTCCTCTCAAAGCACGGCGAGACGCAGGATTTCTTTTAACGGGTTTTATTTCTTGCAGGCAATCTTGTAAGGCCTCCCAAAACCGTGAAAACTAAAACATATACAATACACAGTGTTAGAATGGCGGCAGCTAAAACGCTACACAACCCAGACAGTATAAATGAATAAACAAAAATGACAACAAAACAAACCTCGTTGGCTGCGTGCACGAATGAGAGAAATAAAGTCCTTGGTGACTTAGTCTGAGTCCTACACAGGCTTGAAGAAGTGTAAAACGTCCTTGTTGACAACTTTTAACGGAGCGCTGATCTTCTGTGGCAGCTTCTTGAGGTGCTAGTGTCTTTCTGGCGTTTAGCTGGCCACATTACGTTCTTACGTCACACGCACGCACTTGAGGTTTTCAAAATAAAAGTTTGCTCATAAACACAGGTAAGTATACACAAATAACCAAATAAAAACATTATAAAAATACAAAACCCTTTGCATGAAAACACGAATTCTTGCAACCGTTACACCTCCCATGGCGCTAGGAGGAGGTGAGGGAGGTGGAAAGAAGGGTGGCACTTGCACTGCTATGCATCTTTATCTACTGCTTTCGCAAATCTGCTGATCTAGCCTGCTTATATTTACAATGACCTTTATGACCTATGGCCTCAAAGTTAGAGTGAGCCAGTAGAGTAGGGTAGAGTAGCTGTATTGATCCCCAGGTGGGAGGAGGAGGAGGAGGAGGAGGAAGAGGCGGGGGAAGATGAGGAGGAGGATGAAGAGGACGAGGAGGAGGAGGAGGAGAAAGGCGAGGAAGAGGAGGCAGGACATGTTTAGCACAGTACAAGGTACTACATGAACCCTCTATTGACAGGTGCAGAGATTCAGTGAGGCAGTTAGTGTGTGGCCGATACCCTTACTACCACCACCACTCTTTTTTTGCCCTAACACTCTTTCTCGCAGTGGGCACTTGCAAGATTAGTGAATCCCAATAGTTGAGAGAGTGAGAGAAAGTGCTTAAAATCCCCTAAAACATCCTTTTGAATCGGAGTGACTGGATGAGAAGAAGTGAAGAGTGAGTGGGGAAGAAATGAGACACGGCCAATATCTGTTTAGTTCCTCTTTTCCACCAGAAGAGGGTAGTGACGACTCAAAAACAAACACTAGAGTTTCACCTCACGTGTGCGTATAAGGGTGCCAACTCCCCGGGACCAGAAAAAAAGGAGCACCTAATTCATGCGTAGAGTAAGATAGCCAACGGGGGTTAAGGGGTCCTCCCCCAGAATTTTGTTTTATTGCCTAGATGCAATGTTCACCAATTCTAGGGCGAATAATGGCAAATCCCATCTGATTCCCATTCAATGCATTAACATTTTGAAAACTAGTGTTGATTCTCCGGGACAAATTGCATCCTGTTTCAGCTCAATAGTACCCGTACTTTTGTTTGTGAATACGATTCCGTACTTCAAGGGACGCTTGGCAATGGCAACCCTGTGTGCATAGGCCAGGAGCAAACATGAAGCCCATTCAGTCTAAATGAAGAGAAACGTTGGTGTCTTTAGCAAACCCACCTAACCTTAGACAGCCCACTACATAGACAGAGGCACCCTTCATCCTCACCAGGTAGCCTACACCTAAGAAACTTGTTTGATTAGTGACATCATATTTTCCGTTTTTTGATGTTTTCTGTGCCCTGCCCTGCCCCTGCCCTGCCCCAGCCCACCCTGTCCCGACACACCACAGACGCCTCCTGCTTGGCCAAAGACCTGCCTGGGCGGAGGCTGTGAGGTGGTCAGTTCGGGGGCTGCTGGACTAGGTTGGGCGGGCCTACAGTATGTTGGTTCATGAATACTTTGACTGTCTGTGGTCATTACCTTGGCTTCCGCTGCCCACAGCAACCGCCACAGGGGCTGAACTTGTGCTGACAGACAGTCGTCTGATTTCGCCATGGCAACAGGGGCTAATTTCCATTATGGAACTCTTCCCTCTACTGCCTTCCTCATAGAGATATACAGTACACACTGTGTACACCTGTACTCTATATCTGTATGAGGAACACACTCACAGAATGTACTGTTGTGACTCGGAAGGTGGATGGAAGGTGGCATGGATGAAGATCTGAACGTTTGTTTTTGTATACTTTTATTTTACTATGGACCATGATCATTATAATTTTTGTAAGGCATATGTCAGTTGTTAAAGTTACACTGTTTCAGTCAAAGATAGTACAAATTACAAACAATGGTCTACAATGAAATGAAAAACTGGATGCTGAAGAGAGAGAGAGAGAGAGAGAGAGAGAGAGAGAGAGAGAGAGAGAGAGAGAGAGAGACGTACGCATGGAGAAAAAGGGGAAACTCTCATAAAGAAATCCCATTTACATTCAGTTATGCTGCAGACGTGTAATCCCACACTGTAATAACGGTCTGTCATAAAATCTCTTTTTTCCTGCACTGGTGGCACACAAATATTCAACATCAAACACAAGTGTGCCCATGACACAGTTACCACAGTGACGTAATTATTGCATAGTCTGCTGAAACAGCTGCCACCACTGCAAAGAGGAAATGAAGTGCTTAACATGAGGAGCTATAATAAACCCTAAAGCCTTATGTCATGGCTGCCCTTCAGAGCCAACCCCTCAGTGGTAACACTTTATTTTAGAGTTCACGTTAGCTGCTGAACCAATAATACATTCCTAACTGTCTGTATAAGCGACTGGTAAGACAGATATTAAGCAAAATACATTATATTATTTGCTGTGTCATCAATAATTTGTTTACTGTGAGTAGAGTATTCACAAATATCTTGTTCACTGTGGACTTTGATTAACAGATGGTCCCATACTGTATATATATATGCAGCATATATGCAGCATATACAGCACTGAAAGTCACTTATAGAGCCTCATTATTATACATGAATTTGTGGGTAAGGTGAAGTCTGTTCTAAAATGTCACCCACTTAGTAACTATCTATCGCAACAGAGAAGCTAGCCAGACTGAAAATTCGTTCTTAAAACTTGGTTTGTATTGAGACAAACACTCTTGACAAACACTCACGTTGCCATGGACAAAGTAAGCAAGCCTCAACAATACTACTCTCTCTCTCTCTCTCTCTCTCACTCTCTCTCTCTCTCTCTCTCTCTCTCTCCCTCTCCCTCCCTCTCTCCCTTCCATGGTCAGGCAAACATTGGTAAACTCACCAAAGTAGAAGTATCCCCCCTCTATCTTGGGCTGGAAGAAGCGCCCCCTGGCCTGGGCGTGCACATCCGCTCCTTTCTCCACCAGCAGCTCCACGTACTTCTTACAGCGCCGCTCGATGGCGATATGCAGCGCGGTCTGGCCTGGGTGGGGGGCGGGAGGGGTTGTTAGAACAGTGTGTTTTAGTGGCCAACACAGATGATGATTGTTACGACTCTACATAGTGTTAGGAATACCCACGCTCGCCCAGTTCCCTTTCTCTCAGGTTCCTTCAATGAATGGTTACATGAATATTGTGGGCAGACAATCTAATGGGGTGTGTAAACTATTTAAGAACAATTTGCTGAAGAGTCGTGAGAGTTTCCCCCTTAGTTTTGGTGTTTTGTGTCGTCATTTGCATCATACAAAATTCTGTAATCAATTTAGTACTCTGTGTGGTCTTTCATGCTGCACGTACTTAGAGCCAGTGGGTATATAACATGATGGTTATGTATTGACATGGTTATCGCTTGCAAACATATCACCCAACAATCCATACATGGAAATATTACAGAGATTGGCAAGCAGAAGTTTGCTGTTTTGTCATTATTCTATCAATTTATTTAATTTT
The DNA here is from genome assembly GCF_034702125.1 of Engraulis encrasicolus. Classification (NCBI taxonomy): domain Eukaryota; kingdom Metazoa; phylum Chordata; class Actinopteri; order Clupeiformes; family Engraulidae; genus Engraulis; species Engraulis encrasicolus. Next base: position 23,972,239 of record NC_085859.1, on the reverse strand, counting down.
ACTTTTAGAAGTTCAGTTAACCAAAACATCCATGTCAGTCCTGGTTATTAGGTTGGCAGTGGCCTGCTACGCACAGAATGCATCACCACACTGAAGCCATGGGAACATCTTCAGCCTCATGTTTACATAAGACACTATCGCACAGAACATCCCCTCCACACACATACTGCTTATTATGGTAAGCTGGTGGACATCCTCAGCAGTTCAGTAAAACAACATGTCCACATATTGTCAAGAAACAATATCTCTTCTCAACCAGCCTGCCTGTTCCACAACAAGGCTGCCTTAGACCAAACAAGAGCCTTTCAAACACAGTGGTATGCCAGGTTCAAGAATGAGAATAAATTCTCTGACTAAGGCAGTCCAACTTAAAAAGTCTTTATTATCTTGAAAAGACATTTAAGTTGAACTGCCTTAGTCAGAGAAGTTATTCTCATTCTTGACCCTGGATGTACAATACCTTGGACTAAAGAGCACCCAAACCAAAGAAACCAACAAACTATCTGAGTAAGAGCACGCCATACTCAAACTACAAACTAACAGTGGTATGCCAACTCGTAATTTATGTATGACTGTGACTGTGACAGTAGCACATGTCTGTGAAGGAGATATTCACATTCAGATGAGCCACATGCAGACCTGAAGTGTCTGAAGTGACATTGTCCTTTACAACTTCAAGGTCACGAGACAAAAGCTTTGGAATGGGACTCGTCTCGGTCCATTAACCACTGTTGGTTGGCTGGCTCTTTTGTGCAAGGCTGCCACTGCCCTTTGTGAAAAAGAGCTGTTGCATTCTTAGAAACAGTTGACTGTGTGTTGTGTCACTAGCGTCTGAACTATTAGGAGTATTGGGCCATACAGTGCTCCCTAAAAGACCACCAAAAAACAATGTTGGGGGGCATATAAATGCAAGCACTGTACAACCTAATGAGGTACTTAACTCAAATAAACCACCATAAATTACGTGAAAAAATAGACTTCTGTGCTGCACCATCTTTCGTTTTTTTTTTTTTTGCAATTCCCGTCCTGCCTCTGCGACACCGGACAGAATATTATTACTACACCACGTCGGTGCGTGTGTCAAAAAAAAGAGTCAATAGCAGTGTTGCCTCGGGACCCTTCTATTACTTTGAAGTTTCTGATGCCCTTTTCCCTTGAAGAGCACCTGCACCACAATTGATTAAGACCCAAGGCAGCGCTCTCCCATCTCTTTTCTTTTATTATTATTATTATTATTATATGGAGAATGTTGAGGAGTAAATAATGCACTGGCCTATGGGGGCCATATGGGGGGGAAGACACTTTAAAAAAAACAAAAAAAAAGGTTCGCACACTCCTTTGGATTTTTTTCTTCTTTTAGTTATTTTTTCTTCTTTTTACTCATTCATTCAATGGCAATGACGTTTCGACCTCTCGGTCTTCACAGGGGAAGACAGGCACCTCACCTCTGTAGTCTCATCTCTGAAGGACATAATAATACAACTGAGGAGGTTGATTTCAGGCTTATTACAGTAATGGCTTGATTACAAGGTAATTACAGTAATACACTGGTCAGCAGTCCTATGGGCAGCCATATGGGGGAATGACAAGACACCACATCATGGTAGTGGACATCTCTGAAGGAAGAGCATAAGAACAATAATATTCCATATGGTTAGGACTAATTACAGTATTACACTGACTAGCAGTCCTATGGGGTATCACATGGGGGAAACATAAGCCACCTCACCTCGGTACACTGCAAACATTGCAAGCCAGTTAAGTCTAAAAAAGTAAGTTCACCTGCTGCCTTAATTTTGTAGGTTAACTCAACACGAGACTTAACTCAAATCTCAAGTTGAATAGACTTACAAACTTAAGGCAGCAGGACAACTTATTTTTTTTACATTTGCAATGTTTTACAGTGTACTAGACATTTGTGAAGGAGTAATTAATGATGGGGTGAGGAGTAATGAATGCCGTGGTCAGCAGTTCTATGGGGGCCCATATAAATCTCAAGTTGAATAGACTTACAAATAGGGATGCAAATTATCGATTAATGCAGGGGTTCCCAAACTTTTTCCCTTGTGCATCCCCTTGTACATTTCAATGTGGTTCGCGCACCCCCTAAGCCAATGTTTTGGTGTAGGCCTAATTATGGCCACTCAAATATGGTTTCACTGCCCAAATCATTGCACATTATGCAAAGTCATTTAGGAATCCTCAGACTTGATGTTTCTTCAAGCAAACAATTCACCATACAACTAAAAACTACTTCATTTTCATTAATGCTGTATAACAACACATATCCGCCATTGCTCAATTCAGTTCGCGCACCCCCTTCTGTCAGGCCACGCACCCCCAGGGGTGCTCGCACCCCAGTTTGGGAAACCCTGGATTAATTAATTTATCATTAGTTAATAGCCTTATCAACAACTTACGACTTACGATTAATTGATAAGCAGCGTCCCCCCCCCCCCCAAAAAAAAGACTAAATCTAAACATTTTTATTAAAAATTGAGATAAAACAACAAATTTAAATTAATTCTATTTCAATTCTTTAATCCAAAGGTGATTTAAATATTCCCACACACACTCTTCACATGCCCATTTCACCTGGGTCTCTTGTCAGTTGAATTGTCAATTAATTGCGATTAATGGTTTTTAATCGATTAACGCATTGATCGATTAAAGTCGTTTGCATCCCTACTTACAAACTTAAGGCAGTGGGACAACTTGCTTTTTTACATTTAACTGCAATGTTTTTAATTAATTCTATTTCAATTCTTTAATCCAAAGGTGATTTAAATATTCCCACTATTCACACCCCTCTTCACACACACTCTTCACATGCCCATTTCACCTCGGTCTCTTGTCAGTTGAATTGTCAATTAATTGCGATTAATGTTTTTTAATCGATTAACGCATTGATCGATTAATCGTTTGCATCCCTACTTACAAACTTAAGGCAGTGGGACAACTTACTTTTTTTTTACATTTAACTGCAATGTTTTACAGTGTACTAGACATCTCTGAAGGATATACACGTAAATGAAATAGTATTATTATTATTAGGTCTATTATATTGCGGACGTTGAGGAGTAATGAATGCACAGGTCAGCAGTCCTATGGGGGCCCATATGGAGAGTATACAGACAAGGCGCCTCCTCACCTCTGTAGTAGACATCTCTGAAGGGCGTGTTAATGAACTCGCGTAGATTCCCCGTCTGCTCGGCGATGTCCACCAGCAGAGGAATGGTGTCATTCTGACCGCTGTACAGGTTCAGCAGCGCCTTGGGCAGGCACGTCTTGCCGGTGGAAGGTTCTGGAAGAGAAAAGAAGAAATGCAAGCAAAGGAGGTTGAGTGAAAAAAAGACATCAGGGAAACTGATTGGATGAAAAAACAAATAAACAAACAATCGAGGGAAGATTGTTAGTTCATTGGCTTATTTAGCAGGGGTAATGCACAGGATATTTCCTGATACAGTACCTTATTATTATTATTTTTGTACCGTACTATACTGTTAACTAGTTGTAACTAAAGAGGGCGGGGCTTAGCCAAAGGCGAATTAGCTATACAACTAGTTTACAGTATTGTACAGTACAAAAATAATAATAATAAGGTACTGTTGAAGTAGTTGATTGGATGTAGGAAAACATATTGCAGCACACAATCCATTAAAAAAGCATTTATTGCTCACAACGCTTTGGTCGCTTCAGACCTTCTTCAGGTGAATTAGAAACTTTGGTTACATTCGAATGGAAGATTATATCAATTGGATGCAAATGGTCACAAATTTTTTGGGGGGGGGACTAGACATGGGGAGATTGATTGGATAAAAAAGCGAAACAATAAAAGTTGAATTGGATATTGAAGTGGAGAGCAGCCAGCATATATTGTACATGCTATACTGTATGAATATACTAGGTGCCAGTGTTAAGAGATTGACAGACTGGTAGGAGAGTCTTATTAACGGCAGTGGAGGAGACAGCAGGGGAGATGCTCGCTTGTGAAGACCACCCATCTTAACAAGGGGTCAGAGTTTGGAGAGCGGGGGAACTGGGATAAATATAGCGCACGCACACACACGCACACGCACACACACACACACACACACACACACACACACACACACACACACACACACACACACACACACACACACAGGGCATGGGACACAGTAAACACAATTTGTGGGCCTTTCCTTTTTCTGTCTCACTTTCACTCTCACACTCTCTCTGTCTGTGTTCACCACCACCTCTTCTCTCTATTTACATTTCGGGCTGGGGGCGTCTTAAAGATGGCTGCCCAGCCCTTCTTGTCCGCTTAGGACAGTTTGCTGTGATATCTGACTGGCCTGTGTTACATGCTCCAGAAAGGCTTATAGCCTACTACAGTAAGTAAGGAAAGGGCGAACAGGAAATAGGACCGCCTTGGCAAGGAGGACAAAGCCCTGACATCATCACAGCTTCCTGTGTTTTACTCCTGGGGCCCAAAAGCAACATTTAGGGGCTGGAAAGGACACAACTGCTTAAGGTTACAGTGAAAGCTGCAGGATGATAAAGATTTGTTCAGAGAAAAGACAGCAGGTTGGCCTGGCTGATGTTATTGTTGACAGAAGGGTTGAAGGAGTTAATTAGTGATTAAAGAAGCTCTAAGTAACTTTTTTTTTAGTCAACAGAGACGTTAAATATCATATTCTTTTGTGTTAGTATTTTAGAGACATTATGTTTGTCAATACCCTTCACTTACAGTGCATGAGGGTCACATTACATATTATGATGAATTTACTCAGAAATGTTAAAGAAAATGAAAAGAATGCTGCACACTCTGCTCCATGTTTTATTGGTGAAGTGACGTTTCGGCCGTCTGGCCTTCTTCAAACGTAATTTTGAAGAAGGCCAGACGGCCGAAACGTCACTTCACCAATAAAACATGGAGCAGAGTGTGCTGCATTCTTTTCATTTTCTTTAACATTTGTATGCTCAGGAAGCCAACACCTCAAGAAAGACTTTATTGGTGTGCGATACCTCTTTTTTTCTGAATTTACTCAGAAACCCATGACAATCCAGAAAGGTTTGCATCAGTCTTTTTTTATACTGGTTCATCCCCCTTCAACAGGCATTCTGCAGTTAACACGAGTGAGACAATGTTCTCAGGACAACTGGAATGCAATGTCAGATCTCAGTATCTTAGAGCAACTGGACAACACTGCCAAGAAGCTTGTTCTGTGAGGAATCCGCATGTGATGAACACAGTTTGGGAAATATATAATCCATCTGGCAAAGGATAGACAGTGCCGGGGGAGGCTTTGGCTATTTTAGTTACCACTTCCTGTCAAGAGTGATAAAGTGCAATGCTATTGCATAACCCCAGACACAATACGGTGGGACGTGATTTATCACACGAGGTCTGCTGAATCAACAACAACGAGCCCAGATAGGAAGAGGAATTACTGGTAGGAAAATACATTGCCGGCAGTGATGAAGTTTGGGAGCTATGTGGACGGCGCTCCTGTGCCCACTGGGCGCCATTTTGGTGGAATTCTTTGTGACAGGTAGCAGATGTCACCTCAGACCGGTAAATGTTGTGATGAAGCAATGCCATTCTAAACATGGCCAAGCATGGCTGAAATTCTGGGTTGTAGAGACTGAGTTTATTTCACAAACCATGTGACCACCTTTGCTGCGAGATCAGTGTGTGTTGCAACCAAGTATCATTGCTCTAGGACTAGGTCTTTGATCAACAACAAGTGGTTGGAGAACAACCCCCATCCCATCAGCCATTGCAGTATGCTTGGCTTTTTTGCACTCAAGTTTGGGGCAAAATTGCCGAAAGCTGTGGCCTAATGGCCCATAATAGCCCCATAATGCATGCTGTTCCACCAGTGGAACACTGCAATAGTCACTACAGTACTACACTACTATGACATAACACAAGGGCTTAAGTAATACACTACGACTTGGTCATTGTCATTCTGGTCAAAGAAAATAGAGAAAATGCTGCAAATTGCTCTATGTTTTATTTTGAAGTAGCGTTTTGGCCGAAATGTTACTTCAAAATAAAATATGGAGCAGAGTGTGCAGCATTTTCTTCGTTTTATTTAACACTTGTATGCACAAGAAGCCAGTACTTCAAAAAAGACTTTATTGGTGTGCGATACCTCTTTTTCTATCATTGCCATTCTGGTAACAGCAAATTAACCAAAACTCTGTGTCTTCACGGGTAAGGACATGAGACTAGAATGGCTGCATGTTCCAGTTTGATACCAGTAGGAAGAACTACACTCATGGATGAATGCTTCATTTTCTGCAGGAGCAGTAGAGTACACTACTGGAATGTGGACAGCAGTGGAGTAAGTAAATAGTGTCCTTTTGCATCCGAATCCACGGGCTGAAGAGGCTCTTGAGCAAGGTCACTAACCCTACATACAGTAACTCCTGGGGAACTGTCCCTGTTCCAAAAATAGTGATCCCTTGCTCTGTACGATATACCATCTAAGGCGAAAGTAAAAAATAAAGACATAAAACACATAAAATAAAGACATTAGTAAACAAAAGACATTGTGTCAAATCCTCTTCAGCATACCAGTTCAATTTATATAGTAGACACTTTTTCTTGGACAATATCCATCCCCACTTCTCTTTCATTCTTTTGTAATATATTTCTTTCTTCCTTTACCGCTCGTCCCCACTGTCTTCAGTTCTGCATATGTATGTTTGTGCTGGTGAACATCCTTTTTCTAAACACATCTGCACTACAGAACTCTCCTTATACAAACATACACCCCCAATTCGTGCAAAGACCTTTGCCTTTCCTCATGGACCTGTGAATCCTACCAGGCGTGCCTGTGTAATCCAAGAGGGCAAGTTTGGCAACTGCAGTTTCCCTTTCCTCTCCTTGTAGACCAAGCCTGGTAAACCCACCACCTCAAACTACACTTCATTTGGCCATTTACTGAAGCTTTAAAATGGACGGGAGTGCTGAGGAGCACTGTGCTGGGGCCACGTATCATGGATCTGCAGCTTGCCCGTGGGGATGTGGGTTCGAGTCTGGTCTGTGTCGTATACCAGCCCTACTCCATCTCTTTCTCCCACTCCTTTCCTATCATGTCATCAATAGAACTAGTAGAGTCTGGTCAGCCCTACCCATTCTCTTACACTCGTTTCCAGCCATGTCATCACTTTACCAAGTAAAGGCATGAACACCCCTCACCCCCCCAAAAATGTTATCTTCAACCAATTACTACCTACTGTACCACCTGCCACATAATGTATGTTACCAGACTAATCGAAATAATTCACAATAATTTAGATCAATAAAGAAAATAGCGCTAAACAACACCATTTGCAGGCTTTCAACCCACTTCTCAAGGTGCTAAACACTGTAGTCCCATTTTAAATGGTTTAACTACTACTAGGGTATTGCAGGCTTTCCACCCACCTTTGAGGTCCTCATCGGTCAGCACCTTCTCGCGGCTCTGTAGGTATTCCAGGAGGCCGTCCAGTGCCTCGGGTTCGGCCCTCGACACCGCATCGAACAGCAGCGAGCGGTTGAAGATCTTCACGACCTTGGGGGGGTCGGCCGAGGGGTCCTCATCGCAGGACATCTCAGTGACCTCCTTCCTGTGGAAGAAGACAAATGCTTCCTGTTTTTAGTACAAACTCACACACTTGCAGCGCACTTTGGACATAGCACTTGTTGATTACGATTCCAAACATTGTTGAATCTAAGGCCACTACCCTATGTTTTGCTGCACACAGTGTGCCAGCAGCGTGCGCAGGCAAGCAAATTTGTCAAATTGGAAAGTCCACAGCAACGCTGTTGCAATTGGTGTGCGGAGGGATTAAAGTAATTTTTCCGAGACAGCAGATAGACTGAGGTGTGAGAAGTCACAAAAAGAGGCCTGTTCAAATACAAATGCGGCAGCTACAGTAATAGAAATAGGAGGTTCTACGTTCATGTTTTATGATGATGGTTTGACGTAGGGCTGCACAATTAATCGAAAATAATCGAAAATCGTGATAAAAGTCACTTCAAGGACCTTTGAGAGCGTCCTTGAAGCCAGAACATACTGACAGGCTGGTGTTTCTTACCAGAAATCTGTCCACCTAAGTTTCATGCTATTGCCTTTACATAATTATTACAATTCATTTCATTTTGTCCATCTGGTATATAATACATTCTTGGTTATATTTCATCTTATTATAATTTTCAAAAAAATCTGTAGAAAATCAATAATCTTGACTAATAATCATGATTACGATTTTGATCAAAATAATCGTGATTATGATTTTTTTCCATAATCGTGCAATCGTGCAGCCCTAGTTTGACATATACTGGATCTATGTATTCCAAAATATCCTGCAGGCCACCAGATATATTTCTGGTCCACATAATGTTTGTCCAAGTGTGTCATGCAGAAAAATTAAAACAGGTCATATGCAGAATAAATAATGTATTACTACAGTATGGGAAAAATAAAATGAAAAGCCAAACACATCAAAGTATAACATTACATAATTGCTGATTTCCCCTCGGGCTACATAATAATTCTTTCTTATAGAGGACCACTCAATCTCTAGCACCACCACTAATCAAAGGTAAATCATAGATTCTGGCAAAGGAGAGGTAGCCTATACTAAACCACATTTTATAAGTAGCTGTATGGGAACACATAGGTGAGTTGTAAGACAAATAGGCACACTCCCCATGCCTAAAGGAAGACACTGTCTCATGGTCTAAATATACACCCCACTGCACACTATACGTAGACTACAGTACAGCCCATTACTACAACCCACTGTAGGCCACAGGCAACAGGCTGAGAGAAGCCAGGAAAAGCCCGTAACCTAAATACTGCCCAAACGGGCAGCAGCTCAGGGAGCACTACAGCACAACAGGGCCTCTGTGTTACCTCCCCTCATCGCCTCAACTGACCAGCCGTTTACACTGAAGACTACAGTCCTCTCCACATTACAGGCCACCGGCTGCAGGGTGGGTCAATACCTACAGTACAACCAAGGAGCTATTCAGAATACATCAAGTTCCTCCCCAGACAACTTCAGTTCCATTGAGGAAAAAAGCTTACCGGTACTTAATGAATCACTAATGAATGTTCAAACACTTCTTTCACGGTAAGATTACAGACCATATACAGTACATGGAGAAATAATAGGCACAGAAGATAAAATAACAAATAAGCCACAAAGGACAAAGCAAGAGTGACAGAGGGGGGGGGAAAGTAACTGACAACAAATGGAAAAGAATCGAAATCTCATACAAAAAACAGGCGTCAGCAGGTGTCTCTGATGAACAACATACAGTATGACAAGCATCTCTCCTCATCTTACCCCCGGGGAAGTTTCTTGCGTCTGCGCCGGTGGTTGTTGGTCTCGCGGCACGTGCCATAGTCGAAGAGCGAGTCCATGGGCGCCTTCTTGGAGCCGGGAGCCACGGGGGACTCGTAGATGGTGGACTCCAGCAGGTCCATGGGGTTGGAGATGCCCTTCTTGAAGGCGCCCTGGAACTTGTTACGCAGGTTCTGCTTGCTGTCCCCGGCCCCAGAGGTGGCTGTGGCATGAACAAAAACCAGACACAATAATAAAAGAAGAAGTAGAAGTTCGCTCAGGGTGTGTAATTACACTAGCACATGGTATTTATTACCATAGTACCACACCACGATGACAGTGCACAGGGCCTTTAGTAATACATTACGACTTGGTCATTGCCATCCTGGTAACAGCTCATTTATAACGGGGAAGTGTTTTAAGGGGTTAAAGTAAAGTGTGACTGAAAAGTAAAAATCCTTCACACAAATTTGATCCGAGCAGCTCAGAATAAGCTGATTGTAAGACAGGGTCACGTGTCTATAGTACTGTAGCTCTAGACCAGCTACTCAGTGAAGCTACCTGGGGTGAAGTTGCTTACTACATTAGCTACTTTGTTGTTTTCAATGCATTTTCCCATTGGCAACTACAGAAGTTTCTAACAGGCTAACAACTTCTCTTTTGAGAAACTCACCCCTGTTTTGGAAGGAAATTGTGGCAGGGATTTTACTTCCCTTATGTTTTATTTCTACTTCTACTTTTGATTCCTCTGCTACACACAAGCAAGGTTGAACAGGGTACAAGGCTAGGTCTGCCCCTTCAAAAATGATCCAAGAGAATCCTGATTTCCCTGCCACAGTTTCCCTCCAACACAGATCACCTCACTGACGCCAGTCTACCTGTCTTGGGTCAGATCAGTTGAGCTGATTGGTTCATCATTGTGGTGGCAGAGTTTTACATTTTCTAAACCCATGATTGACAGCACAAATTGAAAAAGGTACAGTAGGCCTATAGAACTGGTGACAATTTAAAAAAAAATACTGCTGGGACGACAAAGGGTAGTTATAAGTATCCCAGGCTCATGCTGAACCATGACAAAGTCTACCCTTAAAGGGGTATGCCACTATTTTGGGGCTTAATACAGTTAAAATAGTTGGCTGGGGTTTATAAAGGTGGTAAAGTGTCTTATTTTTCATGTTAAGCGTTGTCTTGCTTTAAGACAAGTTAAAAGAGGGAATATGTCGCTAAGCTAGTGAAAGTCAATGGATCCGTGTAGCATGCTGCAAGACAACGGCTTACATGAAAAATAAGACACTTTACCACCTTTATAAAACCTGGCCAACGATTTTAACTGTATTAAGCGCCAAAATAGTGGCATACCCCTTTAATCCCACCTAACCTCCACAACAGTTAATGCATTTAATTTGTTTTGCTGGAAAAACAAAACACTGCAGTCGTTACCTGCCTGTTGTCCGGCTTTGCCAGCGTGGTCCTGGGAGTGGGGAGAAGAGGAGCCCCCTTCCTCCGCCTCAAACAAGTCATCCAGAGAGGAGAGAGGGAAGGGCTGTCCGTCCGCCTGCACCTCCCCGCGCTGATGCTGGGCGTCTGGGCTGTCTCCCGGCGGCTGACTGGCGCAGGACAGCGGAGGGCTGTCGCTCTCCGTCATGGCGACGCGATAGCGCCTTAGAAGGGTGGCTGCAACGGATCGGCCCTGCAAGAGATCAGGGAGGGTTGGAGCTAAGCGGCGAGGTCCAAACATCAGTGTCGTGAGCTTAAACTCCTTCTGACAGCCCATAGTACACAGCAGCACAAAGTGAAACATACACTTTCACAACCACAACGGATCGACCCTACAAGGGAAAGAATCGAGGGCAGTGAGGACTAAACATCTTCTAAGTGAGCTTAACTTACCTAACACACGCA
>NC_085859.1:23843507-23958507 GCF_034702125.1 Engraulis encrasicolus | reverse complement strand
AATGGAAAGAGAAGAGAGGCAAGGATGGGAGAGGAGAGGAAATGCAGGACAGAAAAAATGAAAGGAGAGGAGATGAGAGGAGATGAGGAGAGAAAAAAGGAAAGGAGAGAAGAAGAGGAGAGGAAGGATCAGAGGAGAGTGGAGTAGAGTGGAGTAGAGGAGAGGCAGGAGAGGAGAGGAGAAGAGATGAGGAGAGGAACGGAAAGGAAAGGAAAGGAAAGGAGAGGAGAGAAAAGAGGGCAGGAGAGGCGAGGAAAGGAGAGGAAAGAGGAGTTGGGTGCGGTACAGCAGCGTCCAGAGGTCCTGTCAGTGGTCAAGAGGAACAAACACTGATAAAGACCACAGCCTGGAAACATTCCAGAACACGCACAGAACAGTACAGTATGGGTGAAATTGGGCGTGATTATTTTTGTGGTCAGGGATTTCCTGTGATAAGAAACATTTTCAAGAAAATAAATAATAAAAATGTATCCAAAAAAAGCTTTTGTTTAGTATTCGCATGAATGTGCTGGTGAGTAATACTGTATCTGCTACTGAAAGACAGAAGCCTTAGGGAGATAAGAATTTTGACTGGCGGGAAGTTGTGAATGTGAGCTATGAACTTCGACTAGAGTAAGGTTTACTGAATGCCAGACTGACTGGTAGAAAAGGCTGCGTGTGCTGTGAAGCGCGCACACACAGACACACACACGCATGTACTGTATGCAATCACGCACACACACACATGCCCACAATCAAACAACAAACACATACAACTTCATATAGCTATACCCACACACAAGCATGCATTGACCCACCGATGCATATACAGTATGATCTTTGCAATCACACACATAAATAAATTATCTACCCGTCTACCTTTCTGTCTGTCTGTCTGTCTGTCTGTCTCTCTGTCTGTCTGTCTCTCTCTCTCTCTCTCTCTCTCTCTCTCTCTCTCTCTCTCTCTCTCTCTCTCTCTCTCTCTCTCCATGTGCAGGTATGTGTTTCTAGGAATGGGACTCATCACTTCTAGGAATGGGCTGAGCTGGCTTTGCATGCCATGACTCGGCTCATCACCATGTGGATCTTTAGTCAGGAATGTGACGCCGCCTGGCCAGATTTTCGTCTCCTATTAGTCCTATAGTTCAGTGTTTCTCAACCTTTTTTAAGGTGAGACACCCTTTCAATTCGTGAAAAATTTCAAGGCACCCCAAACCAACAAGCCGTAACATGGCATCGCATCCAATACCACTCAAGCTTGGAAAAGTAACACATTTGGAGACGTCGCACGTTGCAGCTGACTGGGGCGACCTATATTTACTTTATTGTGTGTAAATGGCAGATGAAATATTCCACTGAGTAGCATTAACTTATCAATTTAGACAAATATGTATTATATTACATAATTTTATTTATCAGCCACGTTTCCGCGGCACCCCTGAAGGGGGCCCGCGGCACCCCAGGGTGCCCCGGCACCCCTGTTGAGAAACACTGCTATAGTTAACGTGTACGCGGCTGTGGTTCTGCGTCTGATGTTCATTAAATAGGGAAGCAGACAACGTCATAGAGTTTCTGCTTTCTTTTTGTATTCAAAGTGTTGCAATCCGTGAAGCACCAGCCAAAAACTGACTGCTGTTTACACTATTGGTACTGTAACAACACTTCAACACTTCCACTTAAATTGACATTTGATTACCGTAGTGAAATTTGTAGATTAACAATTCTGAACTCCCTATGCATACGATAAACATCTGTTATCTTAAATAACTAGGGTCTTTTAGGGTCATCTTTGTGAGTGTTTGCCTGGAGCAGTGAATCCAGCCGTGTAAACTTTATAGCCACTGGCCTTGACCCCAGAGCAACACAACGACCCGAACCCAGTCAGCCAGCCGGCCAGGACAAACACATCAGCCTACTTCCCGTAATTACTAAGTGAGGGGATTTTCTCATGTCAGTGAAAGCTTGGAGGTAAAAAAGGATAGAGAACACAATAGATGATGACAAAAAGTGTTGTTGGATAAGACTCTTCAACAAGAGCTGGACCCTATTGGTGGTGAGTTGCATGAGTCATAGAGTGGACGTTTTCACAGGCGTTAGGATAGCAGACAGTGGGAGTGGGTGAGAACTGGGACTGCCTTCACCGGCGTGGGTAGAGGGAGACAATGAAAGTGAGAGAAAGCCGGTAGTTTACTTAGTCTATAAGCCCTAAGCCCCACATCAAAACGCTCAAAAATTGGAGGAAAAACAGAGGAGCGTTGCTATCTGTCACGTGTATTGTGCAAGGGTCGCACGTTAATCTACTACCCTCCCAGGAGAGGCCGTGTGTCCCCCTCTGTGAACTGATTGGATGTAACACGACTGGAGTCAGACTCAGGTCAGGACAGTTGTGGAAAGAGGAGGAGGTCCAATGTCAATCCTGTCAAGGGAGAGGATGCTGCGCATGATTGTGGGAACAAATAACTTTTTTGGGTAGAAGGAATATTCCATCCTGTTGACGTTGCAGTGTCTGCAACCACAACTATACAACAGACTACAAAACTGAATTGATAATTCATAACTTTTGGATTCTAGAGGATCCCTTGAGTACAAAAAAATATTTTGTATGTTCCCAACTTCTGACTGTCCCATTAGGCTAATAGTCTGATGTGTGCTTCTGGTCAGCAGTGTTTTGCAATAGCCCAACACTGATGTGTTATGATGAGAACAGGCTGCAGCTTTACGACTTCTACAGAACACGGGGATAGTGGGAAACCTAACGCCATTGGCCAGGTCTATTCTGTAAACATATTCATTGGCCATATGAACGAATGTCTGGGATAACGTAATGATTTCCACAGCAAATAACGGAAGTAGTCCTATAGACCAGTTTAATTCTTGTCAAATGTCCTGACTACTGTCTTGTGGCTTGACCAAAGAGTAATTCCCTATTTCACTGACTGGACGAAAAGTTCTGAGCTAAGAATTCGCACGCGCAGTGCAATTCCTACTGGAAGAACATGCTAAGCACTTTGGTTAGAGCAGTGACAAGATTTTCTATATAGCCTAAGTGTAAAAAATAATAATAAAGGAAACACATTTCCCCAAGACACATCGACATCAGTCTGCGTCTGCTAGATGTCCCAAATAGTTTGGCAAGACTCACGTACCGTTTCTGAATGTCAACGAGAATTCCACTTCAGTTTGGAACAAACCGGGATAAAACGAATAGTCACTACAACGATTGATACCACTTAATATGCCGTTTCTTCTCAGGTAACATCAGAAAAGAACCGCACGATACATGTTGTCATCCATCGTTTCCATCGTGGCATTGATTCACCCCAAAGTTTCCAAATTGAAGCGCGCGCAGCCAACGTCCTGAGCTCTTGCCTTGATTCCCCCGCCCTCAACATCCACTAACAAAACCAGCATTATGCGGCAAGGACAGGGTGTGGACCCGACTGGTGAAGTTTATGTGGCAAGGTAGTCACTGACTGTGACTGCCAGTGTAACGGCACCCCACAACATAACACCTCGGTTTTCATAATTAAGCTAGAATTAATCAGGAAGTCAATCACCACACCTTGCTGATTGATGGGTCTTACGATAACACGACACAGGATCAGTCTTACGACAACACACACACACACACACACACACACACACACACACACACACACACACACACACACACACACACACACACACACACACACACACACACACACACACACACACACACACACATTTCTCCCTGTAGGTAATGATGGCATGTGCTTTTGGAGTCCAGGAGCAGAGCTGCTTGAGTGACCTGACCCTCACTGGGGTGTACTCCAACCTGCCACCATGGTGAAACAGAAGGCCCGGGTTCGAGTCCAGGACAGGTAACACTCCCCTTTGCTACATAGGCCTACTATGGTGTCATAAGTGGGATAGCTTGCTGTGTGAGGCCATCAGGGGCACACACAGATGTGTGTGTGGGTCATGAGTCACCCCAGGATATTATTTATTTCATTACACTTAGATTACGCTTTTTAATCCAAAGCGATTTACAGATATAACAGGTTATTGGTGACAGTCCCTGGAGCAATGCGGGGTTATGAACCTTGCTCAAGGGCACTTCAGCCAGTGGTGTAGTCTACGTAGAACGCAGGTATACGCAGTATTCCCATTTCTAAATTTCTGGGATTTCAGGCTACCCACTTAAAATTGAATGATCCATTATTTAGAATATCTCAAATACAGTATACCCATCTCGAAAAAAAACACAAATATACAGTATACCCACCTCAGAAAAGTAGACTACACCACTGACTTCAGCCATTGATTGAGGTGTACGGAGTGACAAGGGAGGATGCGAACCTGCAATCCTGTGGTCTACACTCCAACTCCCTTACCATTACAACACAGCTATGGTTTGAGAGACCCCAACGTAGAAGCGTGGATTGTGGGGCATCCGGGATGGAAGCGCTGTGGTGGCTACGTGAGTGTGTGAAGCGTACGAGTGCAAGTCTGATGAAGTGACCATCACTGAGGTTGTGAATGTACTGTCATACCAAGGAGCTTGGCTTTGTGGTGAAGCAACCTGTTCCCTGTTTGGTACCATGAAAGACTCGAAGATGAGTACCAATGGTCCAACTCTACTCCTCTGCACTACAAGTGTCAAATACCAATTTGTTAAGCAAATACCTCTTTGTCCACGATGTAGAGCAGGGGTTGGGGACCTTTTTTATTCGAAGTGCCACTTAAAATTCCTCCGAGGGCAGTAAAGGTTATCCAAGGGCCGTACTATGAACACAAACCAGGATTTCCCCCTGCACTTTAGGCCTATAGTGAGGGTGGCCACCTTTACAACAGATCCCACCTTCTCTAGGTCTCCTGATGATTAGAACACTTAAAACACTTTGACGTGTTTCGGCTTAAAGCCTTCATCAGGCAGGTAACAGTCTCTGTTGTGTGAATTAGCAGTCACTATTGACATTGTGACGACGAGGCTACTGGCCTGTTACTTCATGCAACTACGCAGTTCATATATAATATGTATATCTTTTTTATTACTATCATCTTTTTTTTGTCTTTTACAACTTTATTTTGACAGGACAGTTTGAGAGGTGGACAGGAAGCGAATGGGGAGAGTGATGGGGAGGGGTCGGCAAATGACCCGGGCCAGAAATCGAACCCGGGTCAGCCGCATGACAGACAAGTGCCTTACCGGTTGGCCAAGGCAGGGCCGCAACTGAGCAGTTTAAACGGCAACTGTTGGCTCTGCCTATAGCGCAGTGGTTCTTAATCTGGGGTGCGGGCATCCCTTGGGGGTGCGCCAGAGATTTCAGGGGGTGCGCGGAATTTTGTTTGTGTTGGGGTTGTGACCAAAGTTCTGGTAGTGAACTTATAATTAGGCCAAATTAAAACATGTTTTGGTGCCCATTTAAAGTCATTAAGGTATTGATTAATGTCTCGAGCAAGAATCATTGTAATTAATCATTTAAATATTTTTTAGTGCATATACATGTAGAAGTTTGGGTTGGGGGTGCACGGCTTGTCTTGGGCACAGGTAAGGGGGTGCGTTAAGAAAAAAGGTTAAGAACCACTGCTATAGCCAATGTATCATGTGCCACGAGTCATGGATAGTGCCACTCTATTCATTTCATATTGGTCTGGCTTGCCATGCAGGCTCTTACTTCTACTATAGATGACAACAAAAAAATTATACAGTGTTCTTGTCATCCCTGGTGCATAGTCTCCTAGAAGTAGCCAAGCTTGTTTTCATTTCTCAATGGAAAGGTGTTGAAGCACAACTGCCCAGCAATACAGCCTGGTAAAGTTCACCATAGGATACCTTTGTACTGTACACTTTGTTGAATTTGAAAGGATGTGTTGGATGTAACCAATGGTTCAGAGTGGACACAGTTCCTGCACATCGTCCTTTCATTTATTGCACGCAATGTTTTGATCGTTCAGGCCTTCTTCAGGTGAGTTCAGAAGAAGGTCTGACCGACCAAATTGTTATGAGCAGTAGGTCTAAAAATTGCAAGTACAATGAACAGTGTGTGGGATATTGGTCAACTAAAGTTGACCCATGTACCTGCCCTTTTTTATGCTTTCCTCACAACTTCCCTTATGCAACAGAGATAAGCACTTTGGGTGAGTGTAGCTGGAACACATGTGCTTCTTCACTGCTGAAGAGCATCTTACATCTTGTGTACTCATGCTTCCTTGATAAACATCTCTTATGAAGCCATCTGGAACAATAGGTAATAGTGACAGGTTCTCGGGCCAGGGATTTAAATCTATAATATAAACATTCTATGTATGTGCGTATCGTATGTATGTATGTATTTAAATGTATATAATGTACTCGTTTATTAATTTAATATGGTTTGGGAATTCAATCTATTTGTAGCATGAAAATAAGATTATTTGTTTGTTTTTTTAATAACACAGCATATCACGATAAAATATACTGTAGTTTATTTTCAATAAACAATGCACAATACACATCATTATACAATAGTCATTATTGTTTTTTTATCCTACTATGGATAAAATGTGTCCACATTCAGTGCTACTGTAAGAGAGACATATCCTGTTGGATATCCTGTTTCTCTCCAACTGTCAAGGTTTATGAAGAGGATGCTACACAGCACAAACTGAGTGGAGGGAAACTAATTGAAAATGGAGAGTGGCATAAATGCAAACCCTATTTCTAGAAATATTCACATTTCAGTTCACTGCCTGTAATGGTTTAAACCTTCAGCATTCAACATTTTGAACAATGAGAACTGTGCACAATCCAAGGCGCATGTGTGTGCGATATCCTGCAAAATGACTTGTGGAAAACTTTGGCCTAGTCTGTAGATAACCAAATGCACCTGTTAGGGTATTGAATTCCTTCACATACTATGGTATCAGTAATAGACTTTGAGCAAATCTGTACATTCATTGTTCTTTGCTAGACAATGTTATTCTTTACTGTACTGATAATGGTCTACATAATACATACATACGTACATGTCCTAATGTGTAATCTTGCTATAAAAAAACACAATGAACCATTCTTTGACCACAAATGATATGGTTCAAGTACTTAGTCCTGCTAGGAAATATAGGAACCACAGTCCCATAAATTAGTTAACAAATTTATCAGCAATAGTCTTGTGATGAGACTGATATTGAATTTTAAGAACATTCTGTCAAACCTTAAGTCATTAAGTTGTGATGTTAAATGTTTATATGTAGCACTAGCAGCTATACCTTTTGAATGAATTGACTCTGTAGGATGTAAGTTATTTTATACATTATTGTAAAATGTTTATTTGTTTGAGTGGTACATACACAAGCTACTACACATCATCAGTGATACTTATAAAAAGTAACTTATCAAACGTTTTAAATTATTACATTTGGTTATGCTTAGAATTAAGACATCAATCGTGAAAAGTAGTAATTCGTCTTTTATTAAGATGAATTAAAATGAATTAAAATAAATTACTATTCATAAATAATCAATCATGTATTTCACTGTGCTTGGATGTACCTTTTGCGAGAGTGAAAAATTATCCTTCCTAAACATGATCAATGTTCATCATTATATAATAGAAAATAAAAAATACCACAAATTAATGGAGCCCAATACTTTGGATATGAAAAGATAAAGTCTCCCCCTTTGGTTTTAGCAGAATAAATATCTTCAGTGCTGATGCTAAATCACACACACCCATACCCATACATATTGTGCAAGAAGAGAGCAGCACAGAGCACCAATGTAATGGAGGTAGCCTAGGTAGAAAAGTGTACATTCTTGCATGGCAAGGAAGCAGGTTGCAATGGGGGTCAGGGGTGTAGGAAGGGAAGATGGGATGGGGTGTTGAGTATCCACCTTATTACGCCTCTTCCATTTTATATCATTTAGTACAGAATTTCCAGTCTACTAGTTCTGATTAAAGGTCACCATTGAAGTCTATGGACTCCACTGCACAACCAGACATCCAATGAGAGCCTCAATGTTGTGGTGATTGACAGGCCTGCTGTGCTGTCACACTTTGTAGTCCAGCTCAGCGTTGAGCCTGGTGTACATCTCATAGATGGCGTCTACGGTGACAGTGTAGTTGACCAGAAACTGGCGTACCTTCTCCAGACAGTCTTCCTCTTTCATCTCACGACCTTTGGAGAGGGCCCTGAGGAAGTCTGACTTGTGGGGAGCAGCATACAGCGCGGCCTGCAGTCAGGTAAGGACCCAAACGCAGCAAGAAACACAAGATATGAACACACAAATAAGAATTCACTTCTATGATTTAGATTTTTTTCATGGTATTGTATTGTAGCCTGGTTCCCACCAGACCTCTGTGTGTGTGTGCAGCTCTGGAGCCCCCTGGTGGCGCTCCAAACACACACATCGGTCTGGGAGCATGTAGCAGGATTCCATTTCTCAAGTCAAAAAAAATAATCAGAGCATTTATTGCTTCAATATCAATTGCAGATCACATTGAGGAGTCACAGGACGTATTGTACACTATATTGACACTTTAGAGATCAACAGAAAAAGTTTTTGAAGGAATTTGTTGATATTGAAGCAATAAATGCTCCGATCATTTTTTGATTGGAGAAATTGATTCTTGCTACATGCTCCCAGACCTAGTAGTGGAACTACAGGTCGGGCAAGAGCCAGGCAATTTGTATTGCATATTGTATGTTGATTTTAGGGTTGTTGTTTTTTCAGCAGCAACATAATCTATCTACCTCATTAGGTACAGTGTAATAACTGGTGTAACAGCGATGTATCATGTGCTGGTGTTATACTTGCACCATTAAGTTACTTCTACTTTGACTTCAGACACCACTGCCTGTGTGCCTACTGTAAATGTTGTCCTCTCTAGCACCGTATTGCTTGCCCTGTCTTTTCAATAGTGAAAAACATGATTTTTTTGTATTCCTTTTTATGTCTAGTACATGTATGTGTGAGAAAATTGACACTAAAGCTGACTTTGACTCACTTCAATACACACAGTGTAATGACACAGTATTGGAAATTGTGTAATTATTATACAGTACCTTAAAAAGCTGCTGGATAAGCCAGCCGTGGTACTTCTTCAGGGCGATGTCATAGGCTTTGGTAACGTTGATGCGTATAAGATTGGGGTTGTTCACGTCCTTTTCCCCATCCACTAAACTCTTCAGCAGCACCTGGATGAACCGCAGACCCCTGGAGGGGGAAGGGAATGACAGCTATATAAATATTACACAACACTGTCAGATCTCTCTCTCTCTCTCTCCCTCTCTCCCTCTCTCTCTCTTACACACAGACACAGACACACACACAGACACACACACAGACACACACACACACACACACACACACACACACACACACACACACACACACACACACACACACACACACACACACACACACACACACACAAAATATCTGTACTGCAGTTCACAAAAACTTGGCAATTGCAAATGTTGCTCAGACATGGCCGGTCACACACAAACACATACATTCACAAAAAACAGACCTTCTCCACACTGGTCTTTATGGTTGATAGTTGTGAGAGGATAGGATACCTTTTTAGCCACATGAGGGAGAGAGTGGCTCCTACTTTGGGCCACTGGGACCTGTGCATCTCCTTCTCCGCTTCCAGAATATTCTGAAGTGTTTTAAATCTGCTCGGGTTGGTGTCATAAACAGCTTTAATGTTCTGCAAGCACAAACAGTTATCTGCTTTGTGAAAACGTTCAATTCTTTTGACATTTGTTCTGGATTAAAGTATCTCACATGGGAGTTTAGTTCGAATTTACCAGGATTGACCAGCAGGTGGCGGCATTTGACTTACTGAGATGTTGCCAGCAATGTCTGCCTTGACAGGTGCGAAGACTGTGGAACCCAGTAGATCTGATGTCAAGACAGTGTCAGAAAATTGGTAGGAATCAACAATACAGCCAGGGAAATGTAAATATATATAATTAGATATCATTACATATAATATATAAACTTTATTACAGACTCAGGGCCCACATTGGACACATTACAATACACACATCAACAATACAATAAAAAAAATACACATACAATAAAAGGAAGCTAGTGAATGTAATGAATTATTCCAATAATGATATTTCTTCGATGCAGCTAGGTGTGGATATTGCAAGTAGGCCATCCATAAACAGACTTTATTATGATGTTCTACTAATTAACTGCACGATACGACTGTGTAAAAGGTAATTATGTTACCTTATAGCAAGGTACTTAACCTCATTCATATTCTGGAGGATCCTTGCGTAACCTTTGACATTTACAGCATTTAATAATTGATCATGTGTATAGAGCGTGACTGGTTTCTCGAAAGAAGCAGCGCCTCTCATGAAACTTTCAGCAGATCTTGATACCAAACCATTTAAACGGTTGTTAAGACTGATTGCTATCTGTTTCCATTCTCCCTATCCAGACATGATTGTTCAGCAATTACACACGATACCCGGTGTGTGTGTGTGTGTGTGTGTGTGTGTGTGTGTGTGTGTGTGTGTGTGTGTGTGTGTGTGTGTGTGTGTGTGTGTGTGTGTGCATGCGTGCTTGCGTGTGGTAATAAAATAACCCATATAGACAGTGATTGCAAGTACAGCCCAAGGCAAGCTGACATGAGGTCAGAGGATGCCTAGTTAGGGCTGTAACAACGCACTCAACTCATGATTCGGCTCATATCACGATTTTTGGTTCTATACAGCCCATGATTTTTAAACGTAGCCTTTTAAATAAAAAATTGTGATAGAATAGGAATTTGTAGAATAGGTTACAATAGGCTAAAAATAGTTTTTCAAAAGTTTAAAAGGATGATTATTTGAGGCTCGGCAGCCCTATGACATCATTTCATGTGGTTGTTTTCTGGGTGTAAAATACTTCCTTCTTGCACGGCCATATCGCGACTCTGCATGTCACGATTTGTCGTTTCGATATAATACCGTTCCAGCCCTACAGCTAGAGCTGCAGGTCCTGATGCTGATGCGGCTGGGTGACAGAATGGGCCAAGCCAGCCAAAACCTACAACGCGGCGCTCTCCCATATGAATGTGTCGAGCAAGGCGGAATCACATCTGGCAAGAGCCAGGTTAGTTGGACCCCGGGAAGACTAGCAAACTGCCAGCAGAAAAAGCTAAAAGATCATTGGCACCATTCATTGGCTGCCTTTGCCCAATGTAAACAACAAGTAAAATACACACAACAACAACAATAACAACACAAAGAAAAATGACTTCTCTTTTCAAAGGCTTAGTTTCCTGTATATTCTATGGCATTTTTCCGATTACATTTTGAGCAAATGGGAATGGTGTGTGTGAGTGTGTGTGTGTGCGCACACACATGCCTATATTCTTGTTTACAATATGCATCATGTTCTAGCAGTCCTATGGCCTGCCATGAATGGTAGGCTACTATGGTCTGAATGCTTTCGGCTAGATTGCTGCTAGACTGTTCAGGAGGTCAAACAATAGCGTACTGTTTTCTGAAAATGTTCCACTTAAATGTCCTTACACTTAGATTGTATTGGTTAAAAAGCCACTGAATTAGGTCTCAAAGCACTCCATAATGCAGTGCACACCATTAAACGAAAACACTCACTGCCTTTTTTTGTGGTGAGTTGGAACACCTGTACACATGGGATCAAATGCCAAGTAAAGCCAAGTGCCAAATGGTAAACATCCCATATAGTTGTAACAACAACACATTGCTATCTTGACCTTTTCAAGTGATCATGTGAACAAATTGACTATGAAACTTTTTGGACTCTGTTAATTCCAAATGAAAGCCTTGACAAAGAAGTTGCTTACCATCATTATGCAACCATACACCAGACTAATCAATTTTGTCACCAGAAAATCAGGACAGAGGTTTAAATTATACATGAAAAAGGCTTGTTGCCTCTTTGTGAGGGAGACATTTGATCCATTACATTGATCCTTACTTTACCCTTATTTTTGGTCTTCGCTCTGTGTAACCTAATAGTATGTGTGGCACAGACCATAAAGCTGTGGTCTGCTTGAAAATGTAAATAGGCCATGCTTTTTTTTCTTGAACAGTTCCACCATCATTTCTTTAGGTCATTGATTTATTTCGCCACATGCTGCTGCAGTTCAGTTTATCTATAATTGAAATCAAATTTCACTCACCGACCTGTATGATTTAGATTTATATTTTGCATTAAACATAAAGTTCAAATCAGCCAGGTACAACATGGTTTCAAAAAACACAGGCAAACAACTTTGCCTTGAAGAAAAAGCTTTCCTTGAAGGCAGTTGGGTCTCATGCCTCACACAACCTGAATCACAGATTTATCTATAGTTTCAGATGACTTACCAAAGAATGGAGGAAGATGTGACACGGCTTCCAGAAAGGGTCGAGTTTCCACTTGTTTGTCTGCTGGAAGCTGTTTAAACTGATGCTCTAACAGTACAGCCATGATTGACAAGAGCAGAGACAGCGTCAGTAATGCAACTCTGAACCTGTGATGGTAGGGCTACCCAGAACTATAGGCGCCAGGCAACTAACAGCTGAGCTGCTGCTGACCACAACGCCACCGGCTGACAGTTTGCCAATTCTCACAGGTGGACAAGGGAGAGCCAATCATATGCAAGTAGGCGGGACATGTAAAAATATGAATGATAGCCTAATCATGCTTAATGTACATGAAACTATGGCAATGAACATTTTTTTAAATCTTAAATAGGGCCTATAGGCCTACCCTATCTAACTGATATCTAGTTAAGTCTACTTTGGCAAGTTAATTCATAAAGCACATGCTGACCAATTATTTGGCTATGAAAACTGAACATGGTCTTACAAAATTAATGTTTACACAAGTTAATTTAATAACTGGCCTGGGCGCAGGTTAAATAGCCTAAATCATGAGGCAATAAATTGTTTTAGGCCTACTGATTTCAACAAGACAATTGGCATTTTAATGGATACAGCCTAACGGACTGATAACCGATAAAACTGTATAGCTAGGAGAATAGAACACATATTTGGAAAATATGTTAATAAGCATTTAGCAGAGCTGTCAAAGTAGGCTACAAGTAGCCTAATACATTCACAGTGTAGATAGGCCTTCATGACAGTGCCCCACCGCAACCCCCCCCCCCCACACACACACACACACCCACACACACACACACACACACACACACACACACACACACACCCACATAAAATAAAATAAATAATAATACAAAAAATAGAATACATTTTTAAAAATCAGTAGATAGATTTAAAAAAAAAAAAAAAAGAAAAGAGGAAAAGGAGTAGGAATAGGGAGAGGGTAGGCTATTTTTTTCCTTAGGTTAGGGCTATCACTCATCCCTCTACTTTTGAGACTTCTGGCATTTCATAAGCTATTTTAACTACTGTAGCCTACACATAGCCTCTATAAGTAGGGCCTATGAATGAATAAAAATGACAAATCTAAGCCTAATTCTGAATCTTGGATTTCACACTTCTCGTTGGCAGGACACCAGAAGCCCACTGTATCAAATATGGATCTTCTATCTATGACATGTCAAATAGCCTACTTTTTGGGTCCTCGGACTTGCCGTAGTCTCGTAACCAAGAGAAACAGGAAGCCGTTGTTTGAAAGCTTTCTGTTGTTGTTTCCCTCTCTGAAAGGAGCCAACTGACTCCTGCTCAAAGCAAAATACCTTTTTCGTCGACTTCAATCAAAACAAAACTCATTGGAATTATTGAACGCTTATTCAAGAGGTGATAACTTTTGAAACCCTTCTTGGAAGATTTTTGTTCATCACAGATGTGTGCGAGTGATGTGTGTGATGATGTTGTGCTTCTGACAAGCTAGCAAGTTAACGGTCGCTAAAATAATCAACAATACTCTTTGATCTAGTCTTAACCAACTATACAAATAATCGATGTCTGTAGGATGCACAAGTGATGCCGTTTGTGTAAATCTTCTGAGACGTAAAAGGCACGTAAGCTTACACAAATCTAACTCAGCTGCGCAGGCTTGTTGATTCGGCTTAACTGTCTTTCAGGACCATGGCTTTGCCGACGTTTGCAACTTACAGCCAAATGGTGAGGAGACGGGAGCATGAGGCCCGACTGCGGCAGCAATGGGAAAACCACTCCAAGTATTACCACGATCAGATCGCTCGCACCGCGAAACAGGTCCACTGGAGCTCTCGCCAGTCCTACGAACAGAGGTGAAGTTACTTCCTTCAGTAACTGTCTTCCAGTAACAATGTGGTGTGTTTGTGTGATTGCAGTTGTTAAAAGCGTGCATGTCCTGGCCCTGGCTTGTTGTCAGATTTGTGGTGACAATGCAGTGACATGTTAGGTGCACTGAAAACAAGGGAAAATGATCTATTCCCAGGAGGAGGAAGCTCACCATAACCTGGCTGACTGTGAAGTAACAGAACCGGTGTGGCAGCTTTTGTGATATGCACCGGAATTCTCATCCACATGTACATCTGCTTGTACGAGGCTATGGCAAGCGATGTGGGACAAATGTATGGCAGGAAGCGAATGTCAACATAAACAGAGATTACACAATCTTCGACATGGTCAGCAAATGTTTTGGGGGGGCTGTCATTTATGTTATGCCTACACTTTGGAATTAGATCAGAGTCTTGTTGTTACACAGGTATATTTGATTTACCCCAACTGTACCCTATACTTAACTTTACTCGGTCTACCCTATAAGCAGATACAGAGCGAATGAGAATCCGGTGCATATCACAAAAGCTGCCACACCGGTCTCATGGGTATTGATAATTATTAAAACTGGGATGAACCAGCAGAACATTTGACTGTAGTCCTATGGATATTAGGTTTTTCTTATTTCAAAAATAAGGTCCTGGCTCAGGATTTTCCTCCACTCTCAAGCCTGGACCGTGTGCATCTTTATTGATGGTATCCCTTTTATTCTACCTATGTTACCTTCCAACAGCATGAGTGCATACCACCGTCGGCGCGTGGAGGAGGAGAAGCGCCAGCGCCTGGAGGCGAGGAGGGGCCGTCTGCGGGCCTTGCTGCAGGAGGAGAGGGACACGCTGGAGGCAGAGCTGAAGCAGATCCCCAAGAGGAGCACGCTCACCCAGGAGCTGGTGGAGCAGACCGAGAGCCTGCGCTCAGCCAAGGAGGAGCGGAGGAAAAAGGTGCAGTGGTGATTGATAGATGGATAGATAAGATAGATAAGATAGATAGATAGATATGGTAATCATAGCACACCTACTAGCAGACAGTGAGCCTGCGCTCTGATTGATTGATTGATTGATTGATTGATGATTGATCATAATGGCAGTCAGAACACAGTGTTCTCTCTATCACAGAGTCTTCCATAATTGTGAAAGCATAGTGTATTAGGATATCTTGGCACATCATTTATTTAAAAACAGAATTTTGAAAATGTTCTTATGTAATTTCATACTTCCTTCAATCACACTTGTGACGCTTATAGAGACAGTGGCATTTGCAATGACTTTTCTCATCTAGGGGAGTGTCAAACTAAACAGTTCAGTGCCCCTGCGAAGTCTGACATTTCTCTCACTCTGGATTTCACAGCTGGCTCAGGAGTTGCTACGAGAACACTGGAAGACAAACAACCCTGAACTACGAAAGGTTGGTTGCTACGGTTACTTACTGTGCATAATTACAGGAACTAGATACCCCCTCAGCTGCGAGGCTTTGCCATATTGTGTCAATTTTATTTAAGTGTAAAATATTTTTTGAAAGTATTTCTGTTATCTTAGATATCATTTCCCAAAAATATATATTAATAAGTAATATCTGATTCCTACAATTTATGAAGAGGTCACATCATAGTCTCACTTGTGACACCTGAAAAGGGAAGGCGTCAACACAGACCTCTGTGTTGAGCCAATCTGATAGCGAATGCGGTGACCCATGCCATCTACACTAACCTGTTGGCTTCTGCCCACAACCCAGTGACTTTTATTTAAAACTCTCCTGTGTTGCCCATGTCTTGCTCTCTCCTTTTTGTTTGCTTATGCTAACAGGTGGAGTCAGAGCTGCATAAAGAACATGTGGTTGGCCAGTGGCAGGTACAGCAAGAAGAGAAGAAGCAGGTATGAACATTAACATCTCACCTCACCTCACCCTAACAAGCTGTGTTGTATGGTCACCCAGCTGATAAGTTACACCCATTTAAGTAAATTTGGAATGGGTAGTTGATTACCAGACACACTGGGGTGAAATTACGTCACATTTTAGGTCGAAACGAAGTCACATTATTTTTAACACGTTAATACCACCACCTTTATTACCACAAGGGTCACCAATATTTTGTGTCATTGTGTGAGCACCGTTGCCATCTTTCTCCACTTTAGCCACCACCATGTACTGCATGTGTCACCTGGTGATGTGAAACTAAATGTAATAGAAATGTTAGATTTCCAAGTCATGTATTGGTTACTCTCTATCATTTCTATTGTATGTGTAAGCATTTCTGCATTCATATTTCATGTACTGAAATATAAGCATTTGAAATGTGCCTCATGGTTTTGGCCCACTGGGTATAATGTGATTCTTCTGTGCTCTGTGATATTTTCTCTCTTCCTGACACCCAGTGTGAGGAGAAGGCCCAAGAGGAAAAGAAGCGTTTTGAAAACGAGTACGAGCGAGCCCGCAGAGAGGCGATGGAGAGGATAAAGGCGGCAGAGGAGAAGAGGAAAGAGGAGGACAGGAGGAGGGCGGAGGAGCTCCGAGAGCAGATGGAGGAGCTGAAACTCAGAGAGGAGGAGGTGAGCTGGGCAGATCTCTTAGGAGAAAAGAAGGGGATGAGAGGAAGAATGGAGGAGGAGGTGAGCTGGGCAGATCTCTTAGGAGAAAAGAAGGGGATGGGGAGAAGAGGTGGGCAGATGACTTGGGAGAAAAGAGGGGGAGGAGAGGAAAGATGGAGGAGGAGGTGAGCTGGGCAGATCTCTTAGGAGAAAAGAAGGGGATGGGGAGAAGAGGTGGGCAGATGACTTGGGAGAAAAGAGGGGGAGGAGAGGAAAGATGGAGGAGTAGAGCTGGGAAGATCTCTTAGGATAAAAGAGGGGGATGAGGAGTAGTATAAATGAGGAGCACTTGACAGGTGACTTTAGGAGAACAGAGGGGGGATGAGGAGAGGGGAAAGTTTAAGTGGAAGAGCTGGCGCAAAGTGTGAGACCCGGCTATCCTGAAGTGTGGGCACATGGCAAATTAAAAAAAAACATAGTAAAGAAAAAATATTTGAACACTGCTCTAAAAAATGGTTTTATTTTGTTAGTAAAGACACAGTATTTTCATCTTTCGTTCATTGTTTCTTTTCCAAGAAAAAAAAGATCAATGTCATCATCAGTTTCTTATCAAACAGTCTCTTAGGCAACAGAACAGAAATGTACAAAAACACATATAAAGCGCTGAAAATAGAGCTGTAGTACTGTTTACCAGCCCTAGTGTTCACACCCCTCCTATTCCAGCATGGGCAGAAAGCATGTCCTCAGCACTTACTATGTGCACACTGGCGGAGCCATATGCCGACTTATCTGCGGGTGAACACACAGCACCATATGGCCACATATTTCAATATTTTAATCCACGGGGGTGCGGCACCTTAATTGCTGGGCTGTGGCTAGGTTGAGGGTTGAAGTGGCATTAGCTCGTGCTTCAGCACACTGTGCTGCACACATAGCCATCTGTGAATAGCTATTCGTGCACATTTTGATGAAGACATCTTAGATGTTCAATGTGCAAATTGATTTAATGACATTACTGTCATATTTCCTGGAGTAATATTCATTAAAATGGTACACAAGATTTCTTTTCATTAGTAGGCATACACAGCACGTGATACTAGATCAGATTACATTATTTAAAACTTTTCTTGTTATTACACATGTAAAGAATTAATACACACACATCACCCTACATAAACTAATTATAAACTCAATGCAGAAATGAATTCAGTCCAAACTGAATCTTCAATTATTTTGCTTCAATTTTCCACAGGAGATTTTGCCGAAACTACATTTTACATTAGAACCTGGTTCCTTTTTAGACCTAGGCCTCAATTGATTATGCTTTGCCTTAACCACGTCCACTACAATAACCCATTGTGCGTCTCCCTCCTCCCCGCAGGCAAAGCGTCTGAAGAAGGAGGAGGAGTCCCTATTGGCCCAGACCTGGGAGGTGGAGAGACTGGAGGAGGAGAGGAGGAGGGCAGAGGAGGAGCGCAGGAAAGCCAATCTGGGGTAGGGGACTATTCCTACATTCATTACACATTTTGATAAGCTTAATATATAGTTTATAACCTTTTTTTATTATGTGCACACTGCACTTTAGGGTCTGTTCTGTCTTGTCATCTGTGGTGTCCATATGTTGTTCGGATGTCTTGCTGTGCAATCAATTGCTGTTTTGGGACAATAAAGTTCAGAAGTTGAATATGACTTCTGGAATGCGGCCAATACAATTTACTGGACTGTACCACTACAGTGGTAGCCTGGCAAGCCAGACTATGATATGGAAAAGATTGTCTAGCACTGCACAATTCAGAAAGCTAAGGGCTGTGGTGGGCGAGAGACCGTTTAAACTCTGTACCTCTATGACCCTTGCGTTTTGATCGGATGATGGGTTTGCCGTCCTATCTGACCTGTATTAGTCCAGTGCTACACCAACTCACCAGGTTGAGTGTAGGCTATTATTACCTCCGCCAGGAGGTTATGTGATCGCCCGATTTCTCTGTTAGCATGTCTGTCACTTCTCTGAACACAATGGTATGTAGGCCTATATAGGCCTGCATGGATCACACCACACCATGTCGCAAATATTAGAACAAATTCAGCTTTCCTGGCGGAGGTTTGCATTCTCTGAGTGCATTTCTAGTTGTGAGATATAAAGTAAATAAATTTGGTAGTAGAAAGGCTGAATGGCTCGGAAAAAAAACATTAGTGGCTGGTGAGCAAAAAAGTCAATGTCAGGCGCTGGCTGTGTTGTGTGTGTGTGCAGGTAATCAGCTGCTCAGGCACATCCCTTGCCCCTACAGCTAGCACCCCTGATGCAGCACTTGCTGCTGAAACTGGGTGTCTGTCTTCTCTTCCTCGTTATATTTCTTGTGCTGTGTTGTGTGTTGTTCAGGCGGTTCCTGACGCGTCAGTACCGGATGCAGCTGAAGAGGAAAGCACAGGAGGTGCAGGAAGAGCTGGTGAGTGTGTTGCACGATGGGCCTTTGTTATGCCACACGCCTTCAATTCAATACATTTGAATGAAGCAAGTGTGAATTGCCATATGGCAAAGACATAACCATACACGCCACAGTTTTCTATGGTTTTCTACCTGAAACCTGTAGTCATTTATACCTACTCCCAGTTATAAAACTGGACAGCGAGTTTCTGTAATATCCATCACTTGAGGAGGAGATGCGAGTCCTATCTCTCCCTGTGTTCCACAAACTAGCTCATCATGACCGATCTCAGTGGTGCAGTGTCTAGCCTACTAGGTATGGCCCATAACTAAGAACACTGGATAGATACCGTGTTGACCACTCATTTGGAACGGAACGAATGGCTGAAGTCAGATCACCGCCATGTTTAATGCTGCCGTCAATCATTGACATGGTGATACGCACATTATCCTCTAGGTGGTGGTAAATCTATGAACATCTGTGAAAAACATTGTATAGCGACCCATGATGGTGGTGCCCAGTGTTAGACCACCACACCAAAAACCAGAACACGGCATCTTGTCTTCATATCTATGTGTGTGACGACCTGCAACTTGACTTTTGCCCTCTGACCTTTAACCCCGTCCTCCCCACAGGAGTCTGACCGGCGCATCATGGCGGCGCTGGTGGCGGCGGAGCAGCAGGACCGGTCGCTGGAGAGCGCGCGGCGGCAGAGGGCGGTGGCCGACGCCGCCTGGATGAAGCAGATCCTGGAGGAGCAGCTGCAGCTGGAGAGGCAGCGCGAGGAGGAGTTTGAACTGCTCTACAGGTGAGAAGAGGACCACTAGGACAGTCAAACAGATGAGGCGCACACAAGGCTTGCAAGCTACAAACGTTTCAGATCGGTGCTACTGGAGACATTGATAATGTACTAGATCCGAAACGTTTGTAGCTCCAGATATTTTCCGTCAACTTCTTTTGTTAATTTGTCGGACACAATACACTTTTTGAACCTGCAAGCCTTGTGTGCGCCTCATCTGTTTGACTGTCCTAGTATCACTATTTTTGGTGAGCAGTCGCACCAAGCAACAAGCGATCCTAAGTTAAGGCGCAGGCGCCAACTTTCTTTGTTTCCTTACCGAGAAGAGGACCACAAAAGACAAACTCCTCCTGCTGCGTCTCAGCTCTTCTTTTGTGATTATGTATGGTGTGTTGAAATGGCCGACTAACACCCTGTGTCTCCACAGTGAGGAGGCCAAGCGTATGTGGGAGAAGAGAGAGGCGGAGTGGGACAGAGAGAAGAGAGCCAGAGAGAAGCTCATGAAGGAGGTATGGATCCATCCTTCATTTCAAGGCAATTTACAAAAGTGTGATGTGTGATGCCTTTGAACAGTTAAAACAGAGAGAATACCAGAATAACTGTATTATTTCTGGTCAAAATACAATCACTTGTTGCTCTAGCATCATACAGCTGCATCTTTGTAGTTAAAATCTTTTAACCTACTTCTTTTTTTTTTTAACTTAATCCAATTTTCAATGTCCCGTCTGGTGGGAGATGCATCCCAGTTTTGAAGGCCATGCTCCCCATAAATAACGAATCCCTGTAATAACCGCAGTGTAAACATCCTTCTCTTGTCTTTCCCCGCTTTTTATCTTGTTAAACTCAGGTCCTGGCGGAGCGGCAGGAGCAGCT
The DNA here is from genome assembly GCF_034702125.1 of Engraulis encrasicolus. Lineage (NCBI taxonomy): Eukaryota > Metazoa > Chordata > Actinopteri > Clupeiformes > Engraulidae > Engraulis > Engraulis encrasicolus. The sequence goes on along the minus strand of NC_085859.1, from coordinate 23,937,715 downwards.
AGAGGTGAAGATGCTGGAGAACCGGGAGGCGCAGGAGGAGGTGGTGAGGAGGCGCGAGGAGCTGATGGAACAGCTGGAGGAGGAGCGCCTCAGCCGGCAGCAGGAGAAGGAGGAGAAGGCGGGGCACAGGACCACGCGCATGCAGGAGATCAACGCTCAGGTGAGGGGGATGGACATCACGCACGCATGCACGTGCACGTGCACACACACACATACACACATGCACGTGATCAATGCACAGGTGAGGGAGACACGCATGCAGGAAATCAACGCTCAGGTGAGGGGGATGGACATCACGCACGCATGCACGTGCACACACACGCACACACACACATGTACGTGATCAATGCACAGGTGAGCGACACACGCATGCAGGAGATCAACGCTCAGGTGAGGGGGATGGACATCACGCACGCATGCACGTGCACACACACACACACACATACACACAATGTTGAAGTTACTTCTTACGATTTAGTGCTAACTAGAGGGAAAACCTGTCCATGTTTTGTGTGTTTTTTTGTGAACACATGGTTAAGTGTGTGTGTGTGTGTGTGTGTGTGTGTGTGTGTGTGTGTGTGTGTGTGTGTGTGTGTGTGTGTGTGTGTGTGTGTGTGTGTGTGTGTGTGTGTGTGTGTTTGAATCATGCAGGTGGAGGAGCGCCGTCGTGAGCAGTGGGAGGAGGAGAGGAGGCGCGAGCAGGAGGAGGCGGAGGCGCTGGAAGCACTCCGACTGGAGGAGGAGCAGCTGCATTTGGAGACAGCGAGGCTGGCCCAGCAGGGCTACCAGGACAGGGTGAGGCGGTACTCTACACCAGTGGTTCCCAACCTTTTTCTTCAGGGACTCATATTTTTATCATTCTAAGGTTTGGTGACCCAATCGCGCGAGCGCCCGCATGAGTCACATGATACTCTATTTCCTGCGAAAACTCATTAGTTATCATTTTATTCCTCAATATGTCTTCAGTCAAATATAGAATAACTGTTTAATGTATCACTTACATTGTGTTGCTTCTATGCATATATTGGTTTGCTTTGTCATTTATTCAACATGGGCTATATATGGTATTAAAAAGCCCTTAAAATCAAGAGGGCTTCGCGACCCACTGTGGATCTTTGGTGACCCATAGGTTGGGTCCCGACCCATAGGCTGGGAACCACTGCTCTACACTAGCATGGCTATGGCCTACACGGCTTTACACACATAACGGCACTACACACGTTTACAAACATAATGTGGGAAACCCAATGTCATGCAGTCATGGGTAAGCCGTTAGGGCGTCAGACTTGTAATCCAAAGGTTGCTGGTTCGACTCCCGACCCGCCATCCCATCCTCCTCCATCACTGAGGTACCCTGAGCATGATACCATCCTGCCGCACTGCTCCCTCTCGGGCGCCATTGGGAGCTGCCCCCTTGCTCGGATGAGGCATAAATGCAATTTCGTTGTGTGCAGTGTGCACTTGTGTGCTGTGTCACAGTGACGATGGGAGGTGGAGTTTCCCAGCTGGGCTTTCTTATACCTTCAAACCATTTCTGAGGGGCAGCTGTGGCCTAATGGTTAGCGAGCTGATCTTAAGATCAGAGGTTTGCAGGTTCGAATCCTACCCTCACCTCCTCCTACACCTCCGTCCATGGCTGAGGTGCCCTTGAGCAAGGCACCAAAGCCCACATTGCACATCTAGGTCGCATCTAGGTCGCATCCCTGAAATGCTTCCACATGCTACTGGTTGAATCTACAGTACTTGCAAATAATAATAGGTATTTTAATTTTTTGAGACTAATTGTAATCCATTGCTTTGACATGTTGCCTTTTAGATAAGAGGGCGACCACGCACTGCCTGGACCTGAGAGCAAGCAAGCCAGTCAAAGGAGATGAAACTTGTGGGATCACGCTGACTGAATACTCAATGAATGTAAACATGATGCAAATGAGTTCTGCTTGGTACACACTAAATGGACTGTAATTGCAGTTGCAATAGCGTTTAATATATGTATTTGTTTTCTAAACATTTTTTAAATGTTTGTTTCCAAGATTGTGGTTTGATGGAGTTTGGTCAGAAGCTGGACAGTTCTGTTGGCATATTTGTACATGTATTTAGCCTTTTCTATTTAGCCATACACAATTTATTAATGTTTTTTAAAAACAGATTCTGTTTTAACGTTGGTTTTCTCATCTTTTTGTACAATCACTGTACAGATAAATCTTTCCACATTAATTTCTACGAAGGACACTTTGTTGCTTTCTGAAAGAGAAAACAAACATTTTTGGTTTTGTTTTTATGGTGGTTTTATCAGATTTGTACAATCAACAGAAGGATTTTATAATTGTTTCTTTTTTTATAGTAAATGATTTCAATACAAGCTCTGTCTCATGAACTCAAACAAGTGTGTGTGTGTGTGTCTCTCAGTGTGTACGTGTGGAGCATGTAAGTCGTGTTGGAAAAGCAGTCACAAACTCCGACTCGATATGAATTTAGACTGCAGGTAGATTGTACGAAATGCTTTCTAATGTTTCAGCGCCTGCTTCTTACATATGTTACCACAAAAAGAATTTAGCCTTAATTCTCTGCTGCTCTTCCTGATATCAACAGCAGGTGGTACAGTTTCACCACCACCAATCACCAGCATGTTGATCAGACCCTCCAGGAATTTGCGATTTGCAATTTTTACGCAACTTCAGACAATCCCCACAATTTCATTTTGGTGTTTTAATTTTCACCAATTCGCACATCTTTCCTGCAACTAAACTACCCTCCACATCTATTTTGTTTTCATGACATGCAACCTGAGATTTTTAGTCACATTATGACAAGATTAAAAGACTCTTTTCTGCCTTTCCTTTGCCGGTGGACTGCGGATGATCATCATGTTTGTGGCCACACGCACGTCAGTCTACCCTCGCTCAACATGTTTTTTTCCACAGCTATCCTTGATAACCCTGCCAGACACCTTGCCTCACATTTACATTTTTGTCATTGTTCTTATCAGGGCTATTGTGGTTGCTGGCCTATCCCAGGAATTATATTGTCCAAAGAAGAACTGAGTGTGTAAATATGAACTCACTTTTCAGAAGGTTTTCAGAGTTTTCTGATATTCCCTTCTATATTCACCCAGTTTCAACATTTTGACTCTGTAGGACTATGGACTATTCTCATACATTCTGTATAGGCTATACTAGGACGGAAGACAGGGAAATGCCCCTGATTTGACATCTCAGGTGTCTGGTCACTATTCTGTGTACACTCATTAATACAGCAGGGGCTATTTATACAACCGTAAGTCCCAGCTGGGGACTGGAGTGATATTTAATTGGCTCTTGACATATAGGCCATACATGATCTAACAGTCGCCCTCTCAAAATACATCCACAGACTCAAACAGATCAAACCACCTGGCATGCTTTTGTCAGCCAAGACAAGGGAACCTGACGCATGGTGGGTCACAGTTATAAATTAAGTTTATTTTAAAAATAAGAATCAGTTGCTCTTTTGTTTATTTGTAGTTTGTTCTGCAAGTACAGGTGCCCCTGTATTTGTACATGGCAGGGGTCCCGTCCCCAGTATGAGGACCACAGGAATAAAACGGCAGAATAGCATGGCCCCAAAGAGTACTTTCTTTATGTTTAGTTGTCTTCTTAAAACTACATACAGTATATCACCTCTTGTGAGCATACGTTCACAATGTACATTCTTAGAACGTTTTCTGCCAATAATGGCAGACCACGTCTGACTTCAATATACTCTCTCCGCTGTTGCATCATGTATTAATATACACATATAGTACCATTTCCAATGCATCTAACACAACCATGGGTAATCCAAACACATAATCACATTAAAACAGCTGACACAGACATCCCTGTCTTCTTCAACCATCCTCTCTGCTATCACACTGCAATACTCACTTGACTATCACAGGGTCAGGGAGTTGTGAACTATTAGGCACCATTACTGAACAACACACAGTAGCCTACAAGCAGGATAGGAGAAGGCAGGGCAGGATACTGACGTGTAAGGTAATACAGTGTGCCTTTGGCTGCCATCATGTTAAAAAAAACAACAATAATAATGTTATTAATAACAAATATCATACATGTAATCGTAAAAAAATGATGTAAAATCTCAGTAGAACCACATTGTATTTGCTGGTAGATAAAATAACTGGATAGTCCCTGGATTGAGTCATTCAGTTCGATATAGGAATTCTCTCTTCAACAAAGTGCCTACTCGTTTTGAAGTGTGTATGTGGAGTTCCAAAATGGTTTTGTCAATGTATGGAACAAAAACAATCTTCCACAATTGATTTGTCGGAAATAGTTTGGCAGTAATAACAATTTCCACATACCTGATAATAAAATTGCTATGACACATCAAGGAAAACTAGTCATTAATAAATATCTTCTCGACTACATTCTTTAAATACTACTAGAGAGATGCAATCCACTGGTACACAGGTGTTTAGTTTTGATGAGGTGCATATGCTTAGTTTTACTTCACCTCTTCCTGTCTGGCTATGCTGTATATGGCATGAATTCAGAAAATAGCTTATTATATAATTACAATATTAGCATCATCATACATTTAATAATATCATTTTAAACTTTCAGGAACTGCGGCTAGCTCCTGGCTAGCGATATAGTGGAATTCTGTGACTTCCTGTGAATGTTTTTTTCCTCCCCATTTTACTTTACAAATTCACTGGCAGCCGCCCTACATCACCACGCCCACTGTTATCATTTACAATCCAAATGTGCGCTCTCCGGTCGCTTTACGGTCATTCAGTCACAGCACACACTGCAAAGGCCAAGCAATCACACCTTGTTTGCAGGAGACAGATATGTCCAGATGCCTCATGTGGAACCCTCTGCTTTTTGGAGTCAGCAATTTGTCAGCAATCCATATACTACAATAATATTATACGTATATTCACATTATGCCTTAAATATATATAAAAAAAACATGAACACCCATGCATGATCTTTAAATAGATATACAAAACAATAAAAACAATTAAAAAAAGACAAAAAATATTATATTCTGTAAAAAAAAGCAAACAAATAAATAAAGAAACTGACATGTTGATCAGACAAAACAAGGAGACTTGGGGCGTGGTGGTGGAGTAAGGTGCAGGGGTAATGGCATGGTCCAACAGAGCAGGGAAGCCGACACTGGGGGGACAAAGGGGACAGCTGTCCCAGGCCCAGGGACAGACGTGGCCCAGAATGGCTTTCTTATTACATTGTATGTATTGAGTAGGGGGCCCTTTCAGATGACTTTGTCCTGGGCCCAGCCAAAACTGTCAGCGGCCCTGCAACTCTAACTGTGTCACCACAACAGACATCAATGGTGAAGGTCAAGGGAGGGGAAACAGCACAGTCACAGCGTAAGGGAGAAACAGTCAGTTGTTGAATAGAGACTTTGGACACTTCAGCTGATGTGTTTTGGAACACAACAGGAGCAATGGGAGATTTGTCAGTTGTTGAGTTTAGCAGAGTGCTCGTCACTTGCTGGAAACACAGCATGGTAAACGGAAACCTCTTCAGTCATTTGGTTTATGAGTAGAACTGGAGACTCGTTAGCCATTGGAGTTCAGAACAGACAGAACAAGGGGTAATGTAGACTTGTGAGTTGTTGTGGTTTGCAAATAGAATAGCGATAATGTAGACATGTCAGTTGTTGGGGTTTGCGAATAGAACAGTGGTGAACGGAGGCAGGTGTGTCAGTTTTTAGGATTTGCGAATAGAAGAGTGGTAAAGGGAGACAGACGTTGGGGGTTGTTGGGGGTTTGCAAGTAGAACAGTGGTAAACCGAGTCGTGTCGTGTCAGTCAGTCAGTTCAGTTGTTGTTCTCTTTGGTTGTGATGGTCACCAGTTGCTTGGCGGCCTTGGCGATGTCGTAGGCACACTGGATGACCTGCTGTGTGACCAGCTGCATGTCGGTGCCGGGCCCCAGACCGAGGGCTCCATCTGGGGCCACCGCCTTGCGGCACTCCCCTTGCAGACGCTGCGCACTGGAGGTCAGCAGACGCAGGGCGGCGCGCACTGTCTCTGAACGCGGTTTCTGTAATGCGAGAGAGACAGGACAAGGGGGGCAGTGGAGACATGTGAGTTTGTATACTGTAGTCTAGTCTACACTAGTCTGTCTGTCTACCTGTGTGCATGCTTGCATGCATGCCTGTCTGTGTCTGTCTGTCTGTCTGTAAGAGAGGGTAAGGTATAATGTTGCCCTCATATCTTCCACTTCAGTGACAGTCCCCAGGAAAAGTCCATAATATACTGCATATTAAGAACAGAATCTTATGTAACAAAACAAAACAAAAATGCCCACACAAATGTCCCCCATTGAGGGAAGTCTCCTGTTAGGTACAGATTGGTTCACACTACACCATATCACAAGTGAGATACCGTATGGTCTGGAGACCGCCTTCAGAATTTCTCGTAGGGGAGGTGTGGCTTGCGATTGCCAACGGCCATCTATTGGCCATTACATTTGGTGTATATGTAACCCATAGCCAATCACGTCACTTGTAGTAGCGAGGTTAAGTGAGTTTTGACTTCAAGTCATGATGCAAAGGTCCCCTTTGGCATGGAAGTACCTTAGGGTCATACAAATAAATTTACCCATAAAATGATAATTGGAGGTAAAATATTTTATATTATTAGAAAAACCTGTCCAAAAGGGGCTTACAATAGTAGAGGGGCTTAATTGTATTCAAACAAATTCTAAGCTCCTTCTACCCCTCCCCACTCTCGGACTGGCTCCCTATCTCAGGTGAGTGTTTTGGGGAAAGTATCCATGCTGTCTTTCAGATCAGAATGATTGTGCAAAGCAGCATTACGTACATTACAGTAGCTACTTGCCTTGGGAAACAGGGCCGCCATCTCAGTCACCGCCACATGTATTCTCTCTGAGCAGGGCACAAAACTGTGGAAGAGCAAAGATGAGTTCATCAAAGACTTGCATCGCTGGTCCTTCACTTCCTTCGGCATCACTAAAGTAACTGTTCTACTGAGTCTATGACTCGACACAAGACTTTCCTCAAGCTATATACAGTAGTTATACTAATAGCTTTGAAGTGACACAACATTATTTAAAAACCAACAACTAATCAAAAACACAAAAATGACATGAGATGTGATTTTTGTATGTTTTGTTTTGATGTATAGAATTAATTTCTTAGACTAATTCATTTCTAAAATGCATTAAATGTACAATATTATAATACATCCCATTACTTGAGGTTGCACTACGTTAAGCAGGTACTATTGGACTAATAATGAGATATCAGAGCAACCGTGAGCTATGACTCAATATCAGGTTGAATGCTTATAACTGCACACTAAACTGCATGCATAACACATGCAAGCTGTTAGTTCTCACTGGACACACACACACTTGATACTTCTCACAATGGGTCCATCTTATCTCAAAATCAAGACGACTTCCTTTCGGGGCAATAAAGGTTTTTCATCCATTTCATTTAATTTAATTCATTCATTCATTCATTCAATTATTATCTAACCTGCTGTCCTTGCCTTATGCTTGTGGCCTTGTGGTTGGCTAACACCCGGCCTCCATGGAGAAAACAGTTACATTTTCCCACTGTCAGCCTATGCACATTCACGACAATTTCCCCATTCAACATCCCGACTGCAAATGAGAAATGACCTTTGAATTGTGGCCACAAGCACAAGGACAAGACGGGGAGGTTAGATATTAGCTTGCAGCTATCACTAGGGGACGCTAAAGAGCAGCACATCTGCAGAGCCATAGAGGAGGAGAGTTGCGCAATTGGAGGACCAGGAATTAAATTGCAGCCCCGCCTTTCAACGAGATCGAGGTCGTGCCTAAAGCGGCTGTCTTTCCATAGACTCAACATAGAACCACCACATAAAAAGCCAAAAATAAGGACTAACGAACTATACTGCGGGTTAATCACCACAAATATGTAAACTGTCAACTGTCTCAGTAATGATAATCACAACAGTTTTAACATCTGTGATGTTTATCTGAAATTATTGCTACGAACGGCAAGCCTTGTCATATTCCCTGCATTGCATTGCATTGCATTTGCTGTGTGCTACGCCCACTTCTAGGAACTAACATTCACAACGCTGAGCAGTTCTGAGACGCTAAACAGCTAATTTCGCTAATGCTAAAGTGGGCCCTAGCACACATTGGAGATTGCCCGACTCTGTTTCTATATGGCTCTGCACATCAGCAATGCAACAAGACTACAGGTACACTCCTACAGTACATCACCAGCAAAGTACACACTCAGAGGTGTCAATCCTGCTTTCAGAAAGTAAAAAAAAATACCTGCCAGCCTCTCACTGACGACCACTACATACCAGGGGGGATTCCAAGAGGGTGTTTCAATAGTAAACCAGGTTAAGTTAACTTGGGAGGTGATGGTAAATCGGATAATGAAAAAGCCTGGGGACTTCCTTTTCACATCTACTGTAAATTATGCCTTCTGGCAATCTATTGGCGAGTTACCATTTTGTGTAGGTTAAGTTAACCAGGTTCATCATTTGTTAATGGAATATCCTCCTGATCTGTCAGTCTCGAGTGCTTACAGCAATCAGCTGAGCAAGTTGGTTCAAATGTATCATACATTTTTATTTGTTTGATGTTATTTTTTACTTTCTGAACCTGCCACCATTACCACCTCTGGAGTATACACGCAGCACCTACTCTCACTACTGTAGTCTCTCGACACGCCTGTACCTGCCATGTTAGCACTCAGAGTCGTGCCGGCCTGCCTGAGCGGTTCAGTGGAAGTGAGGATTGCATTGCTCTATTTTGTGATATGCGGAGGGGAAAAGAAGAGGCACAACCGCAGCCAAAGGTAAGGATGATGGTGGCCAATATCATTTTTCATTGAGTGTTTGTTTGGTGGCCACGTTTAGGTAGCCTTTTACTGCAGATGGGCCAGTCGACAGGTCCTTTTTCAATCTTTGCTTAAAAAACAAACACTCAATTATATTATAACCAGGGCTCTAAATCCACTTTTTTCATCACCAACCAAAATGGCTAGTAGATGTTAATCTTACCAGCCAAACACACACTCACTAATGGGACAAAGTGGCTGGTAAATGTACTTTTCCCCACCAGCCAAACTGAATTTTCACTAGCATTGGGCCGGTTGGCAGGTGTTAATTTAGAGCACCGATTATAAGCACATTGATATGACATTACCGAGTGTCTTGTGTAACAGATTAAGACTTCTTCATTACATTTTTGCTGACAATAAGGTTATAACTGAGATTCTGCACGAAGGGGTTAGGAGGAGGGAACTAAAATATCATGTTGTTGTTTGTGGAGTTGCTCCAGGTCAGCGGTTCTCAACCTTTTTTGAAGAAACGCCCCCTCGGCCTCATCTCAAGCCTGCCAACGCCCCCTTGACCTTACTATAAGCCTGACAATACACCCCCCCCCCCCAGTCTTAAAAAAATAAATGGACTAATGCCTCCTAATGGAGCACCGCCCCCTTTCAGCTGTATCCTTCTCAACGCCCCCCCTAGAGCTCCACAATGCCCCCAGGGGGGCTGTAGTGCCCCTGTTGAGAAACACTACTCCAGGCCAACTGTGATCGCCGCTCAGTTCACAAGGGAGACCACGTCTCACTTCCTGTTTGTCAAATAACCTCCTCAATGCCTTTGGGATTTATTCAGCATCTGCTTTGAGACAGTTCCTTATTTTTATTAGATTTAAAATTAGCCAGCTGACTTTTGCGGAGAGGACCTGTGATGTACCAATGTGGCTAAAAGTCAAATGAGTACTCTCACACACATGCATTAATGGGCTTAAACACACACACACGCACACACGTACACACGCGCGCACGCACATACACACACACGCGCGCACACACACACACACACACACACAAACACAAACACACACAAACACACGCACACGCACACACACACACACACAGAGTTGTGTTGTGAGTCGTGTCTCCAAAACTCGCACCTCAGACAGGAAGCGCTGCAGAGCAAAGTAGCGATTAGTGTGTTAGAGAGAGAACAACAAGGAGCTGAATTGAGGACGGAGTGGAGTGAGCGAGAGATACTGTCACACAGAAAGAAACCATGGGCAGTACCAGAGAGAGGGACGGCAGAGATAGATAGAGGTGAACAAAAAGACGCCAGGGTCCATACTATAGATAGATAGATAGAGGGAGAGAGAGAGAGAGAGAGGGAGAGAGAGAGAGAGAGAGAGAGAGAGAGAGAGAGAGAGAGAGAGAGAGAGAGAGAGAGAGAGAGAGAGAGAGAGAGAGAGAGAGAGAGAGAGAATGATCCAGTCAGACTGATAGAAACAGGGACACACAGGGACACAGAGGCCAGGCAGTGAGTGGAGGGTGGGCCGGGGCGGAGAGAGAGAGAGAGAAAGAGAGAGAGAGAGAGACAGAGAGATAGAGAGAGACACACACACACACACAGGAGTAGGGACACACAGAGGGCCACAGAGGCCAGGCAGGAGAGTACCAGGAGGAGGCTGGGCCGGGGCCCTGCAGGCCTGGGGGTCTTGGAGGAGATGAGGGGCCCTTGTCTACCCAGGGGACCAGCGTACTGAAGCAGCCCAGGCTGTGCCTCAGACCTCGCACAGTCACACACTCCTTCTCAGAGGGCCTGAGAGTGAGCACACACGCAGGCACGCACACACACGCACACACGCAGGCACGCGCGCACGCACGCACACACATGCACGCACGCACGCACGCACACACATGCACGCACGCACGCACACACACACACCGGCCAAGGACGAGGACATCCAATCCAATCGCCCCTCCGCAGGGACAAAACATGGCCACCCAGCAGACCACATCACATGGGAAGTAGGAGACGGAGGAGGAAGGGGGAGCAGTGGGTGAAAGTGTGTGGCAAAACAAAAAAAGGAGAGAGGAAGAGAGAAAAAAAAAACACAACAAACAATGAAAAAGACAAGATCCATGATGGGAAATTTAAATACAGCAGGGGAGGAAATGGTAGCAAAATAGGAAGTAAATGGAACAAGGTTGAAATAAAGAAAAGTAAAAACGTTTGCAAAACATGTCCGACACAAGTTTAACATGACACAAGAAAAGAGGAACGTGGTTAACAGAAAGAGAAATTCAGGAAGGTGATGCTATCTGGATTAGGCCCTGACCAACTGTGCTGATTGGTTGTTGACACTGTCACTCAAAAACTGGGTTTTCCATTCGAGTCTTTTACATCAGTGAGGTTAGAGTGTGATAAGCAGACCACTATCAGTCCACAAGACAGTGGTGTACGACCAGTTATGTTTTGTTGACATGTTTCCTAAGCCGCTTAAGCTTCTTCAACCATGGTCAGGGCACTGCTGTAGCAATTTGTGTCATGCTTTGCAAAGCCCTGTAATCTTCATCTCAGTTGTTCATGGTAGACCTACAGTATGTAGAAGAAGGTAGAGAATGCGCGCACATCAGTGGTACAGGTGCTGGACAAAATAGAGTACGGCAACTGAAATAAATGATAGAAGTCCGCAACACTGTTAATGCTCCCAGTGATTTATTTGCACGACGTTTCGGACCTTCGTTGAAAAAGGACGAAGTTCCGAAACGTCTTGCAAATCACTGGGAGCATTAACAGTGTTGCGGACTCTATCATTTATTTCAGACCTACAGTATGTGCCAGTCATTGGCTGCCTCCCGGTTCTACACATTCTAAACTTCGCAAACACTTCACTTGGTTTGAAGTCAATTTCGAAAGCAAAATCACACCGCTCCGTGTGGAAGTGAGAGTCGTAAATAAGCCAGACAGATTGGGACACACTTACTATGTCCCTGTATTTCACTTCATAGTCGGGCTAATCGGCGTGTTGGTTCCTGCGTGTTGGAACCACTATCAGTCAAACACTGCGTGTTAGGTCCTGGTGGGCAGACGGCTCTCTCTCACTTCTGACTTGGCTTTGCCACAGTCTGTGCCTGTGGCCTATGACCACACCAAGAGTAGTCTGTTCTTTAGTCTGATGCGCCATGCTCCGCTGTACGTTCGTTCACTACATTTCAGGTCAGCACATTTGCCTGCCATGCTTATTCTGCTGGAGGGTTTCAGCAAGCATTTATTTTCAAACATATTTCAAGTCGATTCATTCGATCAAAGTCTTGATTTAACCACCTGTCTGGTGCGTAACTAATCTTTTGTGCTTCTTCTGTTGGATGGTCTGAACAAGTGTTTACTTTCTAATGTCGACGTCCTATCAGTGACAAATTGAATTGAAATGATTGCATGGAAAAAGGCCCATGGATGAAATCCTTGATTAGGACAGCCTTGATCCCAAGCACGCCTGTTGTTTTTAACTCCTTGAGTGGCAACTGTCTGTCTCACCTGTGGTGCCCTCATTTCCTGGATATTCTTAGCGATATGAGGCATCACACTCAACAGTGCGTTCACTACATGTCAGATCAGCTTCACTTTGTGACCCTGTCTTTAAAAACTTCTTTAAGCACCTTTGACACCCTGAGTCTCACCTGCTGTGCTTTTTCTCCAAGCTCAGCCGCCTGCAGTGCATCTATATAAGGCCTGGGGAGGAAGGTTTACCAACGATCCTCGAACTCTGCTACTTTTCATCCGTTAGAATGAGCAAGCCTGTTTTTCTGAACCTTTTAGGATACGTTTTTTTCATGTATTTCACTTAATTTTGTACTTTTGAACTTTTAACTTGCACTTTATTTGGCAGTACATGTATATCTTTATGGTATGGTTCTCAATCTGAAATTATGTGACGAGAACCCTAGGAAGACTAGCAAATTGCTATGGCACAAACTAACGGGGATCCTTTAATGAAATAAATAAAATAAAATCAATACAACCCATTGTCTGACCTCCTGAGTCTCACATGCTGTGCTTATTCCCCAAGGTCGCAGTGTATCTCTATAACAGTGTTTCTCAAAGTGGGGCGTAAGCCCCCCTGGGGAGGCGCGGAGGCATTGCAGGGGGGGCTTGTGACATCTAATTTTGGGGTTTTTCCCCCAAGGAAATTATTTCCTGTCTCCGATAAGCAATACATTTTAAGCCCTCACCGACATTGTATTATAAATTGTCATGAAATTGAATAGCATAGGAAATGAACACACATCCCTCTTTGTTTTATCTCACCAGTCACCTTTCCTTTGATTCTGCGCAGCGCAGCGATCGTAAAATCAGTCTGCGCAAGTACTGCTTATTCCCCAAGGTCGCAGTGTATCTCTATAAGGCCTGGGGAGGGAGGTTTACTAACAAGCTTTGAACCGTTACAATGAGCACGCCTGTTGTTCCTCACCCGTTGTCTGACCCCCTGAGCCTCACCTGTCGTGCTTGTTCTCCTGGGCGGCCCTCAGCAGCTCCTGGATGTTCTTGGTGATCTGCTCCGTCTTGCGGATGACGTCCTCGGTGCTGGGCAGGCTGCCGTCGTACTCCGCCTCCAGGTCGTCCAGCTCGGGGATGGAGCCCGTCTCCCCCAGCCAGCCGCTGCTCCTCAGACGGCCCCTCCGCACAGCCCTGCAATACAACGAGGGAAGTGGGGTGGGACAAGTGTCAAGACCAGGGGGGTATTCCAAGTACATGGGTAGCCTCTTAGTGGAGATGGGGTTGCCGGCACGCCTATTCACTATTTGTTGAAAATACTCAACTCAATCATAACAACATTGCTATGGCATTGCCAAGAGCCTTAAATAACAGATTAAGACACAGCCATTACAATTTTGGTGGCAGAAAGGTTATAACATAGGCTCTGCGCTAAGGGCTTAACCCCTTAAGACGCGGCTTTATACATTTGTTGTTACCAGTATGGTAATGACCAAGTCGTGGTGCATTACCAAAGGGCCTGTGTTGTGTCATAGTATTGTGGTGCTATGGTAGTTACATTTCAATTACTATTTCAGCGTGCCACTGGAGGTACGGTGAGCATTAAGGGGCTACGTGGTAAACCTGGCCAAGTTACCTTACAGGAAGAGGTAAATGTGCTAATAGTCCACAGGTGTCATTTAGTCCAGAAAATGAGGACTCCAAGTAGGGCTGGGCAGTATACCGGTAAAAAATCGTGATAACGGTTTTCACCACACAAGGTTCACTTTTTCATGAGAGAAGGTTTTTTTTTTAGTTTTTATTCCCAAAAAGTGATTAAAATAGAAATGGAGATTAATTAAAATTCAGGATTTTATTTCATTTTTAAATTTAATTTCAGTCTTTTCTTCAGGAACATTGAGATGTGGGGGAAAATCGCCGCTTATCAAAAAAAAACATGCAGAAAAACGTGATATCAATTTTCATCAAGAAAACCGTGATGCACATTTTTTCCAGAAACGCCCTGCCCTAACTCCAAGCTTCTACTAGATGAGTTATCGCTCCCTCAAAGTTAACTTTACCTGGTTTACAACTATACCGGGTTCTTGGAATACTACCCAGGGGCATGAATTAAGGGTGTGTTTGTAAATTCAATCTGACAGCTTTGCTTCGCTAACATTGGTGGGCAAAATGGATTCATTAGTTCTAGGATCTAGTGCCACAGATTCCAAATGGTTGGATGATCACCTGGACATGTAAAACAAGGATATTTGGAATGTGTGGCACTGGATCATACTATTCACTAATGGTACAGGGCAAGGCTATACCAGAGAGAGTAGAGAGAGAGAGGTTCCATTGGCCCATTGTTTCCGGGTTCTATTATTGCAAGGAGGAGGGAGGAAATCCCCCTTTAGGCAGACCTAGGCAGACCTAAGGACAGTTCTATTCAATGCTAGGCGCATTATGACACGCCCCTTTAGGCAGACCGGAACCTGTTCATGTTAGGTGCCCATAGTAATCTATTACATTGGCATATCTCTATATACTTAAAGAATCTCTGACCATACTTATTTATGCCTGGCTAGATGAAAGGGGAAACCTACCCACTATCCTCCAGCTCCACATCGTTGTCGTAGTCACTGTCCAAGCTGCTGCTCTGTTTGCCATCCACCCTGGAGGCCTGCAGGGGTCAGAGGGCCAGGGAGAGAGGGAGAGAGGGAGAGAGGGAGGGAGGGAGAGAGAGAGAGAGAGAGAGAGAGAGAGAGAGAGAGAGAGAGAGAGAGAGAGAGAGAGAGGAGGAAAGAGGAGGAGGGAGAGGAGGAACAACAACAGTAACACAACAGAAAGGCACCTGAGCATGCTCTTCTCAACCATGCAAAGAGTAGTAGTGCAAAGAGCAGCACATCACACCGCACCACACCGCATCGCAAGTCCTTCTCCACCTACCCATTCAGCAACATACCCAATGAAGACCAGGCAGTTGAGAACCAAGAGCAAAGTAGCACGTACAGTAGAGCAGATGACATTGACATTTGCCAGAGAAGTATGCAAGAATGACATACAGGAGGTATGAAGGATATGCTGAGAAACCATAGCATTATAAATACATTTAAAGGAAAATCCACCCTCTGACCATTCATTATATATCAAAAGATCTTGGAAAAAAAATTATGAGAGCTTCATGTCTCAGGTAGTTGTAGTTCAGAGAGGATTTCCCATTTAAATTGTGTGAAGCGCATACAGTAACACTCTGATTGTAGCACTTACCACAGCAGTGGGGCGTAGAGAAGGCTCTCACAGGTATCAGAGTTACACACATACTGAGCTCAGTTACATGCACAAAATTTCCCAATTTCAAATGGAACATTCTTAGGGATTTGTTTTTTTACCATTTAAAATATGTGAAACAACATTCTGCAGAATATTCCCGAAATAGCACAGCCAAAGTCATTGAATTAAGCCAATGAATGAAGAGTTTACATGACACAAATCAGATACTGCCTCCATTCCGTTTAAAATCGGAATATTATTTGCAGGCAACTGTGCCCACTGACAGGCAGATGTGATAATCTAGTGTACCAGCAACTAAAATGACTTAGTTGAAACTTAAGTTGAAAACCCACAAAGAATGTTGTGAATGTATTTGCATCGAACAGTGTGGAAAGCTATTTGGAGCTTTTGCTGTCGATTGCAACACTGTGCAACATTTCAGAGAAGTGATATTATATCACATTAACTTCTCAGATTCTATCTTTTTTTGCCTGTGAGGCTCTCTCCAAGCGATTTACACACTTTATGTAGACAGACAGACAGAACCCAAGGCAACGATTAATTAAACATATCAAGAAATACCTTGAGTCTTACTGGTGGAATTATCAGAACTTGCTCGAACAGACACATCTAGCAAATTCTGACGATCCATCATTTAAAAAGGTCTGAAAAGACTTTGCCACAGGCATGGAAAAGTCATTCAGGGTACAGTATGTATATCAGCTAAGGGTTGACACTAGGGCAGCACAAGGAGCTGTCCCTGTCACAGTACAGCACCATCCCACTGCTCTGCTCTGTGGGAGAAACAGCAGCCTTTTACTCCCTCCAACGTCACAGGATGAGGGATGGCATCAGGCCCGCAGACAGGGAGGGGCAAAAGGGTCACTCATCCAAGGTCCAGTGAGGGGGACGGGGGGTGGAACCCGGAAGTGGGTCCCCATTTCATTTTCTGGGGTGCATTTCTCGAAACCAGAGTTGCTAACTACGTTAGCTACTTTGTTGTTTTCAATGCAATGTCCCATTGACAACTACCCAAGTTGCTAACTAGCTAACAACTACACATTTGAGAAACGCACCCCTGAATTGAGAAGGGGGGGGGGGCTTTCAGTTGATTTTGTCCCGGGCCTGACCAATGCTGTCAGCGGCCCTGTGTGGCATACATACTTCAACACAGCACCTGCTGAGTCTGATTTATTGAAGAGGAACACTTGTGAATTCCAGAGCAGTGGGAACAGACAGAAGCCGCTGAGGTGGGGGGAGAGGGGAGGAGCAGGGAGAGGGGAGAGCGAGGAAGAGTACAAGTGGGAGGAGGTGTACAATAGGAGGAGGAGAAGGCGGAGCGGGAGAGGAACAAGGACCAGGGAGAGGAAGATGAGGAGGAGGAGGAGGAGGAAAAGGAGGACAAGGGGGAAGAGGAAGAGTAGTAGTAGTAGTAGGAGGAGGTGGTGTGACACAAACAGTCCTATGGGGGGTGGCTGGGGTCAAGGCCACTGACCCAGGGAGGGCTGCATTCTTTTGCAACAGCTGAGGAGATGAAAACACAGAGAGTGGCCCCTTCACCCAATCAGAGCAAAGCATTCCCCTCATGATATCCAATCAGAGCAAAGCATTCGGCACATGTCATCCAATCAAAGTGCAGCATTCCCCAACATGTCATCCAATCAATCACAGCATACATGTATATTACTATTCCAGTAGAAAAAAAGCAGTTGTTGCTTGCAGTCTCTCTCATCCTGTCAAGCATGCTGCATACACTGATACACCCACAATGCACACACACACACACACACACACACACACACACACACACACACACACACACACACACACACACACACACACACACACACACGGTTCATGTTTATCGTGATCGAGTGTCTGTAGGAGAAGACTTTGGCATTAAGCTTCCATGCCACAGGCCTTAATGCACTGCTCTAGATTGCAATTGAATTACAATTGACTGATTGATCGCTGTTCAGTATGCTTAACAAGAACTGTGTGGGTAACAGGAGAAATGTGTGTGTGTGCATAAACCCATGGCCCTGTTGGTCAATTACCCACAGTGCTGTTGTTGGTAGGGAAATGGATGGTGCAGAGGATGTCATGAAATAGGGGTAATAATCTAAATGTATCAATGCATTGACAGTAAATAGAATGGACGCTAAATCAACGCTATTTGCCATTCAACGCTTTGAAGCCAGATTTGGGAACATTCCAACTTACATTCCACCTTAGCAACGCCAAACGCAGGTGCTGATTGGACAACAACAAGACTTCTAACGGTCAATCAAACCATGTTCTGATGCTCATTGGTCAATTTAACTTTTAATATCTCTCTAAAACAAAACATCACCACAAAAAATCACCACCCTGGTAAGTTGGAGAGCAAGGGGACCTACTAGTTGAGCGAAAAATTATCCCCCTGGAGTGGCATTTAAGGGAGATACAGGGTTTTATGTCTCTCATAGGAATGAATGGGATTTGGCCATTTTTTGGTCTTTTTGGGTCCAACCTTGGCTCCAACTTGGCTTCAACAATGAAATAGAATTTTGGCCTCCATTCTATTTACTCTCAATGGTATCAATGCATCGATCCTACGGCCGATCGAATTGCATCGTATCGTATTTTTAAGAATTAAAATAATCGAACCGCTGGCCCGTGCCCAATGCCCTAGCTCCATAACATAATAGAAGTGGAAAAGTAACGGGGAAAAAATCCAATTGAATTGTATTGCATCGTGGGGAATTCTTAAAGGGACAGTTTGGTCAATTTCAACATGCAGTTGTATTGCTCACGCTACCCTTGACTTGTCAGTACCTGGTGATGCCACATTTTTCGGCTCAGCCCTTTCCGAGATATGAGCAATTCTAATGGGGGCAGCTTTTGTTTACATTTTTAAAAAATGAAACATAGGCCAACTCCAAATATTTTCCCAAAAGGTACTGCTGTTTGCTAGTTGTCTGCTGATGTTTTATAACCTTTTGGATGTTTTTGGGAATAAATAAAAATGTTTTTTTGAAACGTAAACAAAGAGCTGCCCCCATTACAATGACCAGGATCTTGGAAACGGCTGAAGAAGAAGAAAAAAAATCTCAGGCACTGACAAGTCCAGGGTAGTGTGAGCATTACAACTGCATGTTGAAATTGACCAAACTGTCCCTTTAAATATCGAAAATAATCCAATCCCTTCTTTAAGAAATCGATACCGTATTGTATCATCATGGAGGCTGTGATTTACACCCCTACCATGCAACATCAAGAAATAACAAACCAGAAGCTCGCACTAACTGAATAGGGCGCCGAAAACCAATGTTCAGTTTCATCCCTTAATCAGTAAGGCTAGTTGCTGTTGCTGCTGCTATTCAATAAATGTAAATGCCAATGTTCCTCATTCTTGGCTTCGAACAACAATGCTATGGATTGATTCACAACAAACTCCTCCTTTAACGATTAATTTCCCACCAGAATACCTGGACCAGTCTAGAGACCATAATCGTCTCAGCAAGTCCTCTGAAGGCTGCTTATCACAACAGCTTTTGCCAAAAAACTTACCTTCAGACACGGCATGCCCATGAGAAACACACACACACACACACACACACACACACACACACACACACACACACACACACACACACACACACACACACACACACACACACACACACACACACACACACACAAACATTCTATTGAAGTAACATAAATCTACCGTCTACGAAAGACAGACTCTCGGAGCATTCTAGAACATTCATTGTGTCTACAGACCATTGAGAGTGAATATCTACTGTCAATGCTACAGACAGATTGTTATCAGTGGAGAATCCACCATGTCAAACTGAACCTGACGCATTCAGTTCTAGTGTGTCATCCATAATGCTCAGGGTGGTAGAGCAGGAGGCAGGATGCAGCTTTTTGCCCACACAGCAGTAGAAGGTCAGAGAAATGCACTGCTGTTCGGAAATATACACCTCAGCGTTCAGCGTTTGTAAGCAGCAGAGTCTGGACATGTTGGGCCTGAGATTGGACACATGGTAAAAGGCAGGCTTTGAAGAAGGTGTTTACTGCATTCCTGCATGTGTTCAAGGCAGCCGAGACAGGCCATGCACATTGGTTGGGGAGTAAATGGGGGGGAAAGATGTGATGTGATGACTGAGGAGAAGAAAACGCAGGGTATAAAGCAAATAAAGGGAAGAAAAAAAAGGAAGGCATAAGGCAAAGAAAGAGAAGAACAAAAAAGGGAGTATGGAGGAGCAAGTGCAGGTGGAGTCCTGCTACGGCGAAATGACTTCAGGGGAGCAGTGCGAGGGATGAGGGTTGGGGTGGGAGGTGCTTAGGGTTAGAGTTCTTCACTGTTGGACCAGACTGCACATGGCAAAAATGACACATGCACTAGAAGTAATTGACTTTGCATTGAAGAGCATGTGTGACAAGCGGCAAAAACATTTCAACACTTCCCCTTATTATGGACTCGTAGCACAGCCAATACAGAGCAGAGGGGGTCATTAAAAGACGCACTCCATCCAGCTAAATCTCTACTAAGATACAAGCACTGCACATACAACGGCAGACACAGTGGAGCGGACAGTATTTCAACTAAAATTTTTTGAAGTTTTTTAGATTTTTAATAGCTTCTTCAGACTAATGGCAAAACGGAAAATTTGACCAAGTTAATGGATCTTTGTCTGTGTTTGACTACTTGGATCACTTTTTAATGTCTTTTGTCTTTTTCATTTTTCTATTTATTGACTCCGAGGGCCTGCACAAGAGTTCCAATGTGCCTGGACAACTAGTTTGCACATAAATGGGAAACGAATCTGACTTTGATTTTTTACATTTTGCTGTAGGTTGGTCTGTACAGTCCATTGAGATTCTTCAGCTTTTTGAATGCCTTGGTAGCGTGCAGTCTGTTCCCACAGTAACAGGACAAGAACATTGTGCTGGACTGGGATGGAGTAAGTCCGGGGGGTAAGAGAAGGCTAGGATGGGCATGAGATGGGTGTTAGGGTGGGTGGGTGAGTACTTAACCCTTCGCACGTTCTCGTCCCGCGCCCAGAGCGGATTGGAGGAGAAGGAGGGGAGGGAGGAGGAGGCCACAAATGTACTCCTGCCAATCTAAAAGGATTACATTCGTTTACTCTCATTCTCTCTCTTTCTCACTCTCTCTCTCTCTCTCTCACTGTCTCTCTCTCTCTCTCACACACACACACACACACACACACACACACACACACACACACACACACACACACACACACACACACACACACACACACACACACACACACACACACACACAATACTGAAGAGACAGCGTACTAACTGTGAATGGGCTGGCTGGAGCATTATTTTAACGTGAGTTAAAAACAGCAACAATGTGAAAATCAAAACCCTGCGAAATGGGAGATGAGCATGCAGTGACAGGTTAACAGAGATACTTTAGAGAAAGTACATTCCCCCAGGCAACACATTCTTGGGCCCATTCTCTCTCTCTCTCTCTCTCTCTCTCTCTCTCTCTCTCTCTCTCTCTCTCTCTCTCTCTCTGTCTCTCTCTAAAACCGCCTCAGGTGTTTCAACATTCCAAAAGGAGTCCCAGAGAGGAGCCCTGTGCAGTACCATACCATCCCTCTCTCTTAGGGAACTTTCACAGATTCACACCCATATTTCACATGTTTGGTCGTCAAAGTTTTGTGAGGACCTGCACACCTTGAAAGTCTTAGTTTGCAGGAGCAGCTTTTCAAAGTTTCGTAGCTGAGCGCAACGCTGCTTCTTTACGATTTCAGCACATTTCTTATTTGGAATCAGAGTGCTCTGATCGGAGAGTTAAGTTGATAGTGTGCATCGAAGCAATCAGAGCGTGGATCAATCCAGTTTCATATCAATGGTATTAAATAATTCAATGTTCATAGTTTGTTGATTCGTAATCAAAAGAAAAAGAGATAACACCTTTTCAGCGATCAATGTCCATTGGATTTAGTGTCATATAGTGGGTTTGATTGATGCTCGACTAAAAAAAGCTATATCATCAGTGCAGGTAAAATATTCACTACTAAAGCAGCATTCTTAAATCAGAAATCATCTTTAATATGCCATTACATGCCACTCACACATCACACTACTCACTCACATGACTGTGCAAAACATTAAAGAAAGAAAAACATTACAGGTTATCTCAGTTAGACAAAAAACGAGAAAAACAGATACAGCAACCCAATATAAAAAGTACAGCCACATATTTTGTTCTCGGTAGAAGGTGACATTCATCGATCTTACTAGACCTTCTGGCTGGATGACAGTTGCTGTGTGAACTAGCCTGGTGTTCAACTAGCACAGGGCAGGCTAGGAGCAAATGTTAAAAGCATAGCACAAATGCTTTTTGTTTGACGATTCTCAGTCATCCAGGATATGTTAGTCAAAAGACATGATTCCATTCCGCATTTGCCCTTGCAGATGCACTGGACATCAAAAAGAATTGAGTTGTAAACATCTGAACTTCCAACTTGACATAACAAATGCATTTGTAAGGGAAAATGTTGACTCGAAATGTCGAGAGGCCAAGCCCACTCAAGCATCTTGACCTTGTCAGGAAAATGAGAAATTGCAAGTGCCTCAATTAAGTGGAAAGTGCTGGCACACACACGGCAATAGTTAACGAAGCAGCGATAGCTGAACAGCTGGTAAACCAGATATGTGACGGAAATGAGGCAAAAACACAGCAGCGTGAAGACAGAAAAATATGTCCACATACCAGTGGAAATACCATCAACACACAGGCACATACACACACATACGTACACAAAACGCACACACACACATACAAACACAAAACACACACAAACACACGCACACACACATACAAACACAAAACACACACAAACACACGCACACAGGCTTAGAGGGATGGCAGCATAACAGCAAAGGTGGAGAGTAGAGGTGGAGTAAAGAACAGGAGAGAAGGAGTGGAGAGGAGGAGAGGAAGAGAGGAGGAGAGGTGTCTCTACTTACATGGGGAGTGAAGGGCTGCAGGGTGGGGAGGAGGTCGTCCGGGTAGGGCGTTTCGCCCCGGGGGAGGTACGGCTTGAGGCCGCCCGAGCCCGTCTCGTACATGGACATAGTCCGGCTGCCACGCGTGGAGGGCCGGCGCTTCATGGCCGAGGAGGAGGAAGGAGAGGAGGTGTTGGTGTAGGTGGCAGTGCAGGAGGAAGAGGAGCAGGAGGAGGAAGATGAGTAAGGATGGGAGGAGGAGGAGAAGGAGGAGGAGGAGGGGGGGGGGCCAGAGGGGTCGGGGTATTCGGGGCCCCCGGGAGCCTGGTAGGGGTGGGGGGCCGCGGGGCCCGGCCGCTTGAGAGAGGAGTTCTCACACTGCAGAGACTGAAGCTGGAGGAGGTAGGGCAGCGGAGGAGAAGAGGAGAGGAGAGGAAAGAAGAGAAGAGAAGAGAAGAGAAGAGAAGAGAAGAGAAGAGAAGAGAAGAGAAGAGAAGAGAAGAGAAGAGGAGAGAAGAGGAGAGAAGAGAAGAGAAGAGAAGAGAAGAGAAGAGAAGAGAAGGTAAGAAGGGGGAGGATAGGAAGCGGGAGAGAGGGAAAGGAAGAGAGGGAGGGGAAGAGGGGGAGAAAGGCAGCCTCAGAGGTAACAGAGCATCACAAAGGGAGCTATAGAACAAAGCACACACAAACAAACAGACACACACACAGACACACAGACACACACACACACACACACACACAAACAAACAGACACACACACAGACACACAGACACACAGACACACACACACACACACACACGACCCTCGATGACACCCGAATAGTACAGTAGTGTAGTAGCATAGCCAGCAGTAGACCAAAGGATGCAGTACACAACATTGTGTGTACACCAAGCTATGCACCTGCCATCAAGAGTGTGTGCTGCCAACAGCGGTTCTTCTACAGCTTTCCAAAGCTCACAAAAAAGCATAGTGCATAGATAAAAATTCTGAGATATACACTAGACCTTTTAAGCAGCACACACACAAGACATGTGTGGGCACACAGACACATAAGCACACACATCAAATGTAACATCAGACGACCAGGCCACCAGACACAAAAAGACAGAGGTCTCAAAAAAATGAGAATCCTGAAATGTAATGGGCGTCCACGGAATTACACATCAAATTCAAATGAAATGGCTTGACTCGACTTTCTACTGTATTTGTGTCTCTGCTGTAAAGCGCTACTGCACTCTGCCCTGAAGTCTGACAGGTGACGGTGCAAAAGACCACAGTGCTTTATGATGCGTCACAAGATCTCTCAGTTTCTCCACTGAGGACATCCTAATATGAATTACACACCGCCCGTCTGCATCTCCACATCAAATGACTCTGCTCTACCTTACTTGCTTACAGGCTGTGGTACGCTGCATAAATATGCGCCAATGAATACATTTTACATCAATGTCTACATCAAAGTCTTTATATATTTTTTGTGACTCTAATGTAACGTGTTCCATAATGTAACATACACGTATTTGCAATCGTACGTATAGTACGTATAATAATACATATTTCACATTATTTAACATCCACCAGGTGAGAATGGGAAGTTTTTTTTGTTTTGCTCTTGAAAAAAATGTGCTTGATCTGTGGCGGAATGATCAGTCATGCTGCCCAAACAGACAAGATTTAAAAAAAAAAAAAAAAAAAAAAAAACAAACAAACAAGCAAGCTGCAAGCCAAACGTGTCGCACACACACACACACACACACACACACACACACACACACACACACACACACACACACACACACACACACACACACACACACACACCACACACACACACACACACACACACACACACACACACACACACACACACACACACAGAGAAATACACACACACGAACACACACACACAATCTCTTTCAGTCAGCGCAGGAGTCATGCAGGTCAGTAGGGCATGGCTAGAGACTGTGACAGCAGCACTAGAAGCAGCAAAGGGAAGAGAAGAGAAGAGAAGAGAAGAGAAGAGAAGAGAAGAGAAGAGAAGAGAAGAGAAGAGAAGAGAAGAGAAGAGAAGAGAAGAGAGAGCTTCTAAAGAGGTCACAGACCATTACAGATAAGGCCCCATTCAAACAGCATTTTTTGCCCCCAAAACACAAGAAACAAGAAGCACAAGAGGTTTCTAGTGTTGCTTTCTGGCAATTCCAGTGCAATTCGGTTGGTTGAGGGGGGAAGCTTCACCATGTGAATGGGGCCTAACCAGTGAAAACTAAATACAGTATGCCCAACTGGGACACCTGACCAGTTCAAACCAGCCCACACAGCAAAAACAACAAGAAGCATACAGTATATTGTATGCAACTGTACTGTCACAAGCCACTGTTACAACCACACACAAATGCATTACATTCAATGCAAATGAACAGGCAATGATGGACAATGATGATGTACTGTATGTCTTTGGCGTAGACATTGTTAACCTACACGTCCAGACCTGTTAAAATACTGCAGTCACAAGACAAGCAGAGTGGGCATAGTGCTTTACATGCAGTTTCTCACACGCCATCATAGATCCAGTCAGCATGGCTGGTCCCCACCCACCCAATACGAGAGGGTGGAGTAAGGGAAGGGGAAAATAATTTTACCAATAGAAAATGAATGTGTAGGTCGTCATGGATCAGCTGGTGATTTCCTCAGTGTTTGTCCATAGTGATGTTCCCCATACGACAGTGATGATGTCGCAGAAATGCCAGCTAAAGGTTATGGTATGTACAGTACTGTGTATCCCAAATGGATAAACAATAGGCCTATGGATAAATCACTATGGACAAACATCTATGAAATTCTACAGGGGCTTACTCCCGCATTCGTTTTTTCAATTAAAAAAAGCGAACATCTTACTGTCTTGATGTGCCTTTTAGAAGTATATAGAAGTACAACGATGATAGATAACTTTTATCTCGCTGCTAACATTGGAAGCAGAGAGTTGCTTTCCCCTCCGCATGCTCCACTTTCTCATTCAGGGTGGGCGGACCTGACGTGCAGACTGCATCTATAGATAAGACATGAGCGTGACTCTCTGTATTGGTTTGATGTCACAAACAACCAGTGAAAAGCTGAGCTGACCATCTGGGCCTTTTTCACATGACGTCTCGATACAATGCATTCGAAGCAGGTCATGTATAAGTTTTGCATCTACACTCGTTGTTCTGTATATTTCCTATGCACTTTGTATTTGCTAGTGATGTTGGCTATGATTATGTCCTCTTTTGAAAGTCGCTCTGGTTATAAAGCGTCTGCCAAATCCAATGAAATGTAATGTAATGTAGAAAGTTACATCCGGTGGCATAGATACGAACATACACTGTAAAACATTGCAGTCGGTTGCCCTTGTAAGTTAACTGAACTCGAGGTTTACCTCAACTCAAGGCAATGTCTTACAGTGTACACGCTACTGTTTTCTGCCTGAAACCGGTAGTCGTTTACACCTGCTTCGCTTCAAAACAGGGGTGCATTTCTCGAAAGCGTAGTTGCCAAGTCTGCTAACAGCTACGTTTTCGAGAAATGCACCCCCAGAACTTGAACATCATTGCAAGAAAGGCTAATTGAAATGCTAAGCTGACCATCTATTGAACAGGCTGACCATCTATCGCCACAGTCTTGCTCCTCCCATGTAAAACAAATCCTCAGACTACACAAGACCAGCAACATGCTTAAAGGGACACTGTGCAGGAAATGGTTAAAAAAGGTACTGCAACTATGCTGCTCATTGAAACTGTGTCACCTATTACCAAATTTGACACTTTACATGATAGTTTACTAAGTAATAAACTAATATTTTCTGGTATGGCCCAAGTAGCCTACAGTCATTTTTGCAGCTAAAAATGGCTATTTCTGGAAATTCTAAATGGCGGACCATGGAGAAGATCCCCCTCTTCATGTATGAAAAGTGCAATTTTTCCAGTCATAATGAATACTTAGAATTTCATGGTGGTGGTAAATATTCATGAAAAAGGTAACATTAGTGAATGGGTAGCATGAATTCTGGAAATAAACAACTAAAAATCTCACACAGTGTCCCTTTAACATAAAAAACAAGAGCTGGAGTGACACAGTGAGTGATTTCGCCAATGGCTTCAAAAGTCTTAAAGAAAAAACAATGCCTGAACCACTAACGTGGTTATCATGGTTTTCCAGAATGAGATGAAATTATAAAAATAGCAAGGTTGTTGTCTGGAATGTTAAGCACTCATTATCCAACAAGTAGGTACGGTATTCTGATAATGTACCGTAATAATCAACATTTTGATAAACAGCGATGATATCACAGAAAAGTCAGCTGGCTATGGTTCGTATGGGATATACAGTACGTATCTCAAACGGGTAAACAGTAGGCCTATGGATAAATGACTACGGACAAACATTCACCAAGTTCTGCAGGGGCTTACCCCCACATTCATTTTTGAAATGAAATTAGAAAAATAGTACGGCTGTTATCTGGAATGTTAAGCACATATCCAACATGTAGATATTCTGATAATGCAGAGTAATAATCATTACAACATTTTGATAAACACTTTCCACAACAATGACAGAGTTAAATGATGTTAGACTGACTAAAAAGGAGATGCAACGGTTTCTGCTTGCTGTTGTTGTTGCTTTGTATGCATAAGGCCTTGACCACCTTGAGTCTTTAACCTTTACCACAAGGTCAGTCTCTCTCTCTCTCTCTCTCTCTCTCTCTCTCTCTCTCTCTCTCTCACTCACACACACACACACACACCTCCCATCAAGAGTCTGCAGATGGAGAGAGCCATGTTGACGAGTGGGTTTGGGTTGCAGCGAGTCAAGTGTTGAGTGTTATTGTTCGGTGTACGCACACACAGCACAGTTAGATGTGATGAGCTGATGGAGGAGGTTTCGATGATGTTAGAGGGGCATGCTGGGTAGGGCATGCCATGCCATGCCATGCCAGAGGACACAGGCTGGGGTTGGGGTTCGGGGATTAGGTGACAGGCGATGGATAGTGGGTTCCCCAGTTGCTGAGGGGACAGGACACATCCATGTAATGACACACAATGACAGCACACAGTGTGGGGGTGGAGGATTAGGATGCATTCAAGGAGAGGGGTTGGCAGGTGAGTTTCCATATTGTTGTTCAGTGGGTCACATTCGCATAATGACAAAGAAAAAGTAAAAAAAAATAATCTCTCAGGTTTCTCCCAAGGCCAGACAAAAAAGAATTGATAAAACGCTACGACCCACTTAAATACAGCAAAGCCCATCATGGGGTTCACAGTTCCTGCTGACTCCCATGGGCAGACCTCCAAGGGTGAAAGGGATGGGGATGGGACAGGAGGGTTTTGGGGTGGTACGCAGACACCCCTCCAGTGTATGATCATACGTGGGTGGGGGGAGGAGGGTTGGTGGTGAGTGGGGAGAGTTGATCAGAATTGGTGGATGGGGATGGGGATGGGGATGGGAATGGAGGTGGGGGTGGGGGAGTGGAGGGTGTGTTGTTGAAGGACTAAGGAGGATGGGGAGGATGACAATGAGGATGCGGAGGATGGAGGAGATGCAGGATGGATGGATGGATGGATGGATGGATGGATGGATGGATGGATGGATGGATGGGATTGTATATTTGTTTCTCATCTCTTTGTTTGTTTTTGTTTCCTGTCTGTCTGCTACTTGGGCTCGGGGGCCGGTACCTTTTTCTGCATGTGGCGCAGCTCGTCGCTCAGGTTGTTGTTGACTTTGAGCAGCTGCTGGATCCGGGCCTCGGACGCGGCCAGCGCGTTCTTCACCTGCTGGAACTCCTGCACCGAGACGGGGCTGTCTGACAGGTCCGAGTCCAGACTCTGGGGATGGACAAAGAGGAAGAAGAGAAAGAATATCATTATTCAGTAAAGTAGTAGTAGTGCTACTAGTAGTAAAAGTAATACTACTAGTATCTAGTCAAGAGATCGGGCTGTCTGACAGGTCCGGGTCCAGTCTCTGTGGAGGGACAAGAAGGAGGAGATAGAGGAGGAGGAGGAGGAGGAGGAGGAGTTATATTATTATTATAGAGTGATATAGTAGTAGTATCTTGTCAAGAGATTGGGCTGTCCAACAGGTCTGTGTCCAGTGTCTGTGGAGGGAGGAGGAGGAGGAGGAGGAGGAGGAGGAGGAGGAGGAGGAGGAGGAGGAGGAGGAGGAGGAGGAGGAGGAGGAGAAGTAATCCCTCTGTGGAGGGACAAGGAGGAAGAGGAGGAGGAGAAGGAGGAGAAATATCATTATGGAGTATTACAATGCTGTTAACCACTGGACTACATCTGAGTAAACAGTATACACACACTGTATACACTGTACATGGTATAGGATAGGAGATTGGGCTGTCTGACAGGTCATGGTTCGCCATGGCTCTGCAGAGTGTAGGGTTTGGCGAGATTATATTACATCTGACGATACAGTACAGTACATTGCATGACACTTGGCTGACGTTTTAACCAAAGTGGCTTACAGTTATGTACAGGGTACTGGTTACAGACCCTGGAGCAGTATGGGGGTTAGGTGCCTTGGTCAAGGGCACCTCAGCTATGGAGCGCAGTAGGGAGTGGAAGGGTGGGATTCAAACCTGTAACCCTCTGATCTACATCCCATCTCATTAACCATTAGACCACGGCTGCCCCCTACCCAGTACTTTCCGACAGGTCTGAGTAAGTTACTACACATGTAATAATAAATACAGGGCAAAGGAATGTGGTTTAGCATAAATTGTAATACGTATACAGTACAGCGCAGGTGACGGGGTCTGAAACCAAGGCCAAAAACGTTCCTGCTTTTGAGTTTGTCGAAATGTACCGTAGCATTGTCAGATTAAAATTTGGTCAACTAAAATAGACATCATTTCAACAAACCTTAAGCACACAGATTGCAAGCCTTCAAAAACCAAACCGGGTTCTGTGACCAAAAGGTTCTTTAAATGTTGTTTTGTGTCCAAGGTCACCTTAGTGCGGTCTGTCTTCCCTGAGTTCGCGTCCAGATCCACATCCTCGTCCGAGGCCACGCTGTCGTAGTCCGGCTGGTCGTTATCGTGAGGGTCGTCACCGTGACAACTGCCCACACTCTTCAGGATCAGCTCAATGTTATCCACTACCGAAGCAGAGCAGACAAAGTCAAAGTCAAAATCAAAAATGCTCAAAACATTTTGACACCTAATAATACATATATGTACTATAATTACAATGCACAACGTCCTTTATCAACCAATGTCCACACAATCAGAGAATAAATGTGTATCTTATGTTACTTCCTGATTCATCAAGGTCATGCCTTCTGTACAGCAGATCTAGAGTGTATTTTGTCGATACACAGTATAGTACATGTATAATTGATGTCCTGAACTGTATGTAGACGTCCTGTAGGCCTACCTTTTAGACCTGGAAGCCATAGACGCATGCCCGCACACACACAAGTACACACAACTACACTTTGTGTAGCTATATACTGTACTGATGGACTCGACCACTTGGGCATGTATACCGCTCACACACATGCATACACACAGCTTCTGTAGCTATAGATTATATATATGGAGCCTGTTATGTACCTCGTGGGCTTGTGACCATGTTCCCAAGTTGCCTGCGTTTGGCGTCGCTCAGTATGTCGATGACGAGAGTGGCAAACTCGTGTGCGTTGAAGCGAGCCAGTTTCTGTCGTCCCTGCATTCAAGGGTGCACAAACAAGCAATCAAACAAATGTAAAAAAAAATGATGAGAAAACTAATCAACAGACTGTCGTGTTACAGCAGCTCAAGCAACAAAACCAGTTTTTTTGTCTTTATTCGTCCTAAAAATTGTAAGTGGAATTGTTTCTCATAAAGCACATTGCTCTATTACAAGTTGATGGCCCACTAAAATGACTTTTGAAAGTATTACTTCATAAAGCATTACATATTTATAAACATGTGAAACGTGAGGCATGGGAAATGTTATTTGTGAAGACAGCTTCCCTTCATTAACCAATTGATGCCAGATGCTGAGTTGGGCAACATTGACCCTAGCGCCCGGAAGTAGTGTGTCGCATTTTTGAATGATCACATTCTAACTACACATCTAATAACACAACAAAACACAATGCTTCAGTACTTTTTCAAATTTTAAGTAATGATCTATAGCACGGCTAGGGCTGTGCAATATATCGAATCTATATTGTGACATCAATATTGCAGTCAAACAATCTGTTGTCAAATGTCATAATATCGATGATGATGATGATGATGATGATGATGATGGTGATGCCCTGATGAAGACAATGGGTCGAAACGCGTAGGCATGTAACCAGTGTTCAATAAAGGCTTTTTAACCTTAGTAAGGAGTGCCTCAAATTGAGTTAATCTTTTCATGAAAGTTTGGACACCCAAGTGTTTTTGATGAGCACCTTTCTTACTGACTGGATACAGGACCCAGTGAAGCATTCCCTTTCCGCTTTTTGTCATAATATCGAGTTGAAACAATATTTTTGTCATTTGTTTATACTGCCAAAAGGTTGGTTATGACAAGCGCAATACATTCCCCTCCACTTGAACCATTGCAAGCACAGAGCAGATTTGCTACCCAACACTCATGCAGAGTACCACTGTGTGTTTCTCTATGTCCCTCCACTCACACTGCCGAAAGGAGGAAAGATTGTGAATTGTTTAGCACAATTATTTGTCTTTTAAAAGAAACGTTGTCTAAAAAAATCCCGATACCAATGGAAATAATTGGCCATGTTGGAGAAGACAGACTCTGGACATGATAATCTAATGTGTATCACGGGGGAGGCGCTATGCTTTTAAGAGATTTTTTTTCTGATCTAACACTAAAATATCTCACCATCTGCAAAGCAGCTGTTAGCTACTGCAGCAGTGTGAAAAGCTTTTAGGCCTTAGGTGCACTGTTGTGAAGTACTGTGGCACTACCATACGTACTAGGGATGGGAATCTTCATCATCAAAGCGATACAATGTGCATCTCGATACACATGGCAACGATACGATACATTCACGATTCATGAAATTACCAGTGGTAAGATACGATACGATTCTCCTACCTACTGCGATGCAGTTCGATATGGCGCGATACAATTATAATGCCATGCGATGCAGTGCGATTCGGTACGATACGATGCGATACAGAACAGATTAAAATATCAAATTGATATTAAAGGCTGTGCACAAGGCTGCCGTTAGGCATAAGCAGAGTAAACAGAGCGCTTTTAGAACCTCAACCACTTTGCCCCCAAAATTGTGACCTCCTAAATTGAGACTGACTAAAAACATCATGAAAAAATATTTCATTACATTTGAAAACATTTTTGTTAGTTATCAAAAGGGCCATCATTTTTCAGACAAACTGTAATTGTGAATACAGTAATTAGCATTATTATTAGTAGCAGTAGTAGTATTTACTTATGAGGGGGCCTCCTGACCAGTTATGCCTAGGCCCCCAAAACCTTAGCAGCGGCCCTGGCTGTGCATATTACTTTTGAAATAGCCTATACTGGAAAACATACAGAGAGCAGTGAGAACTCATTTTGGCTTGGGCACATTGCTTTGAGCAGAGAAAATGAAAAAAAAATACACAATACAATGAATACCATGCCAATTACAGTAGGCTATATCTCTTTTTTAAATAAAAATGAGAAAACCACAGAGCTTCTGATCATGTTGGAATATTGACCTGGACATGTTATAGGCTAACTACATTTACAGGTAAGCTCTGAACAACTTATCAACCACAATTGATCCAAATTAGAACAATTTACTAAGTAGATGTTGGGAATGGGGTTAATATCAGAAGGGGGAAATAACGTGCGTACTGGACTGAGGTGTTGGAATAGTGTACTTTTCAACGGGACTTTTTAAACTTCATGGACAATCTGCACGAGCAGCAAATCAGACTGTGTGTGTCCAGCACGAGGGCTAAATATAACTGGCTCCTAAGCAATGATGCCAACTTAGCGACTTCACTTCGTTTTTACTGCATGAACAATGGACTTAAAACGAATGCACAGGCTCTGTAACGTTTCCCAACACGGTTATGTTTTTTTGTATCTCGTGCGCTGACTATGCTTATGCTGCTGTCATTCGGAAACTGCAGCATGTTGGCAGACAACTTTCTCTTGTTGTTTGTGCCGCACGGTAGACTACCCTATCAACTCAAATAGTGAAGCGAGTACTCTCTCCATACGTCTTCCAGACTCACAGAAGATGGTCGCTAGAAACTTTCATTTAAAAAGTCACCGGATGACCAGAAAACTCGCTGTATGTGACAACAAAATGTGCTCCACGTTACTGGTAACCCGCCGCTTTGACTCAAAGGAAAATACTGATTGCTTGGTCACGCCTCCTCGCAATAGAGATGGAAAGGCGGTCTGAATCAGAGCAAGATGATGTGCGTTGCGCACGAGAACAAATCCTGAATTTGACCGTTTCTAAAAAGTTTTAAGAGATATTATCCGATTTGTACCGATGCGGACAGTCAAGGTACGATGTATCTCGATTTTATTTGCGTTTCTTACCGATGCAGACGTTTGCAAATCGATGCAACCGTACTGTACAGGTTGTATCGATTTTCCGATACGTATCGGTGAATCTTCCCTTCCCTACTACGTACACAGAAGAACTGTGAAAACAGAGAGCAAAGTGCTTCTTGCTGGGTGTTAAAGCAGCACCTTCTAAATAGGCATGCCTGGTTTCACATAGGCGAGTGGTGTGGTATACTACATCAAGACAAGTTGTGAAGTACATTAGAAGACGTATGCTTCTCACATGGTGTTAAAACAAGAAGAGTTTGTGTGTTTTAAATAGGCAGTACTGGTTTCGCATGTCTAAGAAATGGCATAAAAGACAAAGACGGGAGTTGAGGTGCAGTAGAAGGTCTGTGCTTCTTCAAGGGCAGAATGCTAACTAGTGAAAAAAACAGAGGCGTCATCAATGGCTGATGCAGCTGAAGTATACAGTGTACAGGTACTTAAAGCCAAAAAGGTGTGAATACATTTTGAGGACGAGACTGCAGAGTGTTAAAAGAGAAAAGCGTTGCGTTTGAGCATGTGTTTCAAATAGACATGTCTGGTGTTGTGTTTTAGCGCGTGTTCCAAATAGACATGCCTGGTTTCGCGTCGATGAGTACTCCGGGTTGACAGGAAGGAAAGGCACAACTGTTGTCTCCGTTACCAAGGTGCTGTGGTTCTGGGTCGCAAGCCAAACTGCAACACGCACACACATTAAAAATACAGTCATGGTCTTTATGTTTTATTGTTCTACTGATCTTGCTCGCTGGCAATGACATCATCCATCTGAACAATAATAAAAAAACTATGTACATTACTTCACATACTCATTTTATAGCTCATCTACAGAAGAACAACTGTGTCTCCTGCAACTGTACTGCAGTTAAGGCCTGTGTGTACAGTATGTGTGCGTCACATGTGCATGTGGGTGACTAGTATGCTTCATCTCAACATATACAGTAGGTGTAGGTGCGCGCACATCTGTATGTGTTCGGGTGTGTATGTGTAGGTGTTGCTCACCGGCGTCTGTTTCCCGTCTGTCGACCTCGTCATACACGTCCATCGCCAGCTCTTCAAACAGGTGATTACTGAGCTGTGGTCACGAGAGAGAGAGAGAGAGAGAGAGAGAGAGAGAGAGAGAGGCGGTAAGTCTGAGTCATGTATGATCTGTTGTATGTTCTGATGTCCAACAAATGCACACACACAAACACAAACTCACAAACACATGCACATGCACATGTGCACACACACACACACACACACACACACACACACACACACACACACACACACACACACACACACACACACACACACACACACACACACACACACACGCACACGCACACGGACACGCACACCAAAACATTGTCATTAAAAGACACTGGTGTCATCAGCCAGATGGCTTTGTTTGCAGTGCTTACCGACTGCAGTTTCTTCTTTGCTGCTTTGGCCAACTCGGTTAAATCTGTACTACTGTGGGGAGAAAACACACACACATACAAAAAACCCACAAAAAACACATTTCCTTCATGTTCTTTTGTGACAGTGCTCAAGTAAAGCTGTGACAGTAGTTAGAGTGGAGAGTAGAGTAGAGTATCATGTATTGATTCAGATGGAAATTAAGGTGTCAAGTAGCATCCATACATAAATACAGAAGTAGACACAAAGACATCACACACAACATTGCACATACGTACTGTATATCCACCATACATATATTCACAGGTCAGATCTCTCTATCCCAATCACACACACACACACACACACACACACACACACACACACACACACACGAGATTTAAAAAATAATAGTAAAAAAAATAAAAATAATTATATATATATATATATATATATATATATATATTAGCGGTGTGGATTGGCACTGCCCTCACGATCCGATTCGATCACGATTCGATCACGAATCGGGAGGTTTCGATTCGATTCTATGCGATCCGATCCGATTCAATTCTACAATGCATTGCAATGCATTACATTTCTACTGAAAGCAAAGCAAATGTTTAATCAGTCATGATGAGGCAATACAACTAGTCAATACAACTAGATACTGAGCAACAAATTACTGGCTGTTTTTTGTATCAGGCTTGCAATGTTTTGAAGTGTTTTTATTTAATTTAACATTCATTTGCTCCCGAAATATCCATGGAAGTAATTGAAACTTAAAGAAATTGCCGGATCGATTCTGGAACTTGCCGGATCGATTCTGGATCGTCCATGCCCCGCATTGGATTGCATCGCTGAATCGATCATTGTTGACACCACTAATATATATATATATATATATATATATATATATATATATATTATAAAAAATAAAGTTCAAAGATTCATGCACAACTTGTAGGTGCTAGAAAAAGAAGTAAACTTCTTTCTTGTTAACCCTGTGACAGTGTTTTAACTTACATGTTCCTTTTTTATCCACCAGCATCATCATCATGTGCCAGCAGTGAAAGGAAGAGACATACAAGCATATCAATTTCCCAAATCATATCTCTCTCTCAAGAGAGAGTTATTCTGAACGGACCACAGATGCAGTGTAAAGTGTATTCTTAGCATATCATTCAGAGCACAGCTACGACACACACACACACACACAACAGGTGCCAAAGGCCTAGTCAATATACCAGCGCAGAAATGAAATGAGAGAGAGAGAGAGAGAGAGAGAGAGAGAGAGAGAGAGAGAGAGAGAGAGAGAGAGAGAGAGGGGCAGATGGCCTTAGGTCTAAAAGCATGCACTAACAGGAACCATCTCTGCTGGAAACTTTTTTGTTATTGCAAATATTTCGAGGCCACCTGCTTTTAAGAAAACCCAACATGCACATGCACACACGACCTCTCAAACACAAGTCTTCCCTCTCTCTCTCTCTACACACACACACACACACACACACACACATAGACACAGACACAGACACAGACACAGACACAGACAAACACACACACACACACACACACACACACACACACACACACACACACACACACACACACGCACACACACGCACACACACGCACACACACACGCACACACACAGATGGTGATGTGTGTTTTATTTAAAAAACAGCCTCTTACCTGTCAGCCAGTTGAGGTATGATGAAGTGTTCTCCACTTCTGTGATCTAAGAGAGTGAGAGGTGTGGGTCAATATACTTACTCAGTACACTCATTCAAGTCAATTACAGAGGAAAACGTAATGTATCAATAAAAAGTCTTATATTATACTTGAAACTTTTAAAATATACTCTACTATGAATCTGAATAGCTTTAATAGTTTGCCATAGTCCAAAGGCCCATATGCACACCATGCAGCCTCATGACAAGACAGTAACCTTACAGGAGGCCCACAATCCTACTCAAAAATACGGCACACACACAAAAACGATCACTGATCTGTCAGCGCAAAGGGTCAGATCGCAGCTTTTACAAGCATGTTTAACAAGAACCTGACATCTCCATTGGATAGGACAAAGTAGACAAGTACAAAGGCTTTTTTAGACAGACTAACTATTTGGTATGGCATCAAACTGTCATGCCACGACATGTTTCAGTAAGAAGTTATATCTCTTATCACTTTCACATCGGCAGAGCGTTCCTGGCTAGGCACACCCATATGAAAAAGAAATACATGAAACTTATAAAGTGATTCAATCGCTGTGTGAGGAAAATAAGAAACGTGACTCTTTTATAGTATGTGTCATTTATGAGTAAGTACAATTACACATTCCATCTACAATACAACAGTATACTGCAATATAAGCATTTTATATGGAATGTATGTGTGCCTGTGTATAGATACTTTATGAATGACTTTGTAAGATTTGTGTATTACTTTTTTGCATGTGTAACACAGGGTTCAGCGGTAGAGCATTGATAAATCTTCCTCCTGAAGCCTCACATATTGTAGAGGCACTGGTGACTGAGCTAGTAGCCTGACTGTTTACCTCACTGGTTAACATATCTTCCTTCTACAGTATGCCTGCAATTTGCTGTGAAGCTGCAAGTTCGGAGCCCCAAGTGGCAGATTGTGTCAGATGACTTTGGTTACACTGGTGCTGTGACCTGGATGCCAACATATTCGAACTAATAGAGTTTGGCGGTAGAGTGTTAGTAAACCTCCCTCCTCAAGCCTCATGTACTGCTTTCAGGTCGACAAGAACGGTGTGTGCCGTTGCCCGTTCCCACACCAGTTACGTTCAGAGCAAAAGTACTAACCGGCGAACCACCTGCATTCATACTGGGCTGCTCTGTCACTATGTGTTAGCCGGAAGCACGTCCACGTTGTTGTCACGGTTCACCGAGAAAAACAAGTATTTTTTTTATTTTTGCATCGCGAGCCAACTTTGCGGTTCCCGAACGCTCAGACTTGCTGCGTGAACACGCCAACTGGTTTGAGATCAGGAACAAGCACCGGCATCATTGTCAGCCTGAACACGCCTATACAGATGCACTGACAACTGTGCTCGCCTGAGCTAGAGGCGCTACCCTCCCATACCCAGAGGTTGTGAGTTTGAGGCCCGAGTCTGGACCTACGGTCACTGGGCTGGGGTGTGAGTGACTCACCTGGCTTGCGGCCACACAGGTAGAAGGCCAGCCTGTCCGTCAGCTCGTACTGGATCTCCACCAGCCTCTCCGCCAGGTCATGCTGCCCAGCTTGCCTGGGGATGGTTATATGCAGTATGCAGACAGACACACACACACACACACACACACACACACACACACACACACACGTTTTCATTTATACACAGGCAAATAAATCAACATACAGTACATACATACATACATAACAAATTCTGCCATTTTATTGTCATGACATGCTTCCATTAAGTATGTGACTGTGCATGTTGCTGTGTGTGTACCAGAGCATGGCAACCCGACCGAAGCCCGACGGGCCTGGTCGGAACCCGACGGGCCGGGCCGGGCTCGGACAAAAAAAATAGAATATCTGTCGGACTCGGGTCGGACTCGGGCTTGAAGCAAACAGACATTGTGAAAATTGTAAGCAACCAGAGGAAACGTTTCAGTTCATGCAAACGGCAGTTTTGTGATTAAAAAATAAGTAATTGAATAGGCCTATGTATAAATGAAAATGTTGGTAGGCTACTCGTGCGAGTGATTATTATTGGCTATGCACGCGCCAGTTACCAATGGCAACATGGACGCTCACTCCCGGTCAGCCCAGTAGGGATGCCTAGTCAACTTGTTTTCTTAAAAGCGCCAAATCAACAGTTGTCAGCGGACGCGTGGTCTTTTGTTGTAGGCCTAGTGTAGCCTAGGCCATGTTTTAGCATGCCGAGGCTGTCTTGAACATAAAATGACGAAGTTTGTCACTGCATTGTTCGCCAAGGATTACATTTCCAGCATGTGCTAGCAAGGAGCATAATATGGATAACTAAGAAGATGCACAAGCTACGTGGAGTAAGGTAGGAGAGGTTTCCTGTTACTACTTTGTCCGCTGTGACATATCATGTCCTTCACGTAGGTTCTTCTTAATTGTTGTCACTTTTACTGTACAGTTGTAACTATGCGCGTGCAACCTTTCCTGATTTTATATTGACCGCATGGACATCAGGGGAAATGACATTCTCTTGGGGGCCGAACAGGTTCTTCTGGGTTAAATTATAGCCCATCCTTCTTAACGACAAGGAGCAGCAGCTTCACAGGGCTCGCGGGGATTTATTTGCATTAACAGTAACGTAACAAATGCTTCGATAGCGTGCTGACTGCATCCAAAACGTATTCCCTAGTAGTCAGGCTTGTTAAGTCAATATTCCATAAGAATCTTTCACTTGGTGATACAAGCACCAAATCAGGTACACAGGTGCTCCAGGGCCTACTCTCCCAGAAAAGGTCGCTATCCAGGTGAAAAAACAAGATGGCGGCCATTTTTCAAGATGGCTGCCTCATTAAAGGTGAAAAAAGCTGTTTTCGTCTTAGAATGCCAAGTAATCAAGATATCTGAGTGATGGAAATATTAAAATGTATGCATTCTGACAAGGACAACTTCATAGTATCATTATTTCATCATATAATGGCCACCACTTTTCAAAATGGCAGCCCTTACATGACTGAAAATGCACATTTATGACATACAGCTGTCCGATAGCAGGTATTCAATAATGCATACTAACCTTGCCATCACTGTTGGAATACAATGTCGTAAACTTGTTTACATTCTGTATTAGAGTGATGTTATAGCACAACCAGGGCACACTGGTGACATCACTGCTGTGAGACTCAGCATGGGGTTCAGTGTCGGCTTGTGGTACAATAGCTGTAGTTGTAGTTTACTAACTCTTTAGTATACTCACTTTAGTTGTTAGTATTTATAGTCTCCCATATACTATCCAATAAGACCCTGTATATAGCTTAATTAGAAATGTAGTTAGTGTAGTTAGAAATTTAGTTAGATAGCCGCACCTGAATTGACAGGATGTGCCAGAGCGGGAGAGCCGAGCCAAGGGTAACGGGGCTTCAGTTACCCGGATAGTGTACAGATTGCACAGAACTTAAATGACACTGGATGAACGATCGGGCTGGGTGTAGGGCAGAAGTTGCCTGATTTTCATAGACTTCAGATCACGTACCGCGATTCTGGTCTGACCAGGACTATAACGATTAGCGTTTCCATACAGAACGAACTTTGTTTCCATGGCCTGGTTAACCCGCCTCCCTCGGCTTGCTACTGGTTGAGGGCTGTGCCGAAGTTTAAACCAAACATTTCTTAGCCCAATAGAACGTCTCTGCTTAAACCACGTCACTGCCTTGAACACATCTCTACCCAGGACAGCTGGAAATGCACAGTTGATTGGTTCCAGACAAAGTAGGTGGAGATCCCGCTGTAGCGGGAGAGAGCAAGCTCCTGGCCCTACTGTGTGTAGCTGAGCCGAAGGCGTAGCGTCACCAGTAGGGCGGAGCCCGGCTAGGGCAGAAGATGACTTAACCTTGTTGTGTCCCATATCTCAATGTGCTTTGATAATTTGAACAGTTGGGTGGTAAAAGGATAGACCCTCTGCCTTTAACCGTATTACACAAGATGTCTGCTAAAAATCCATTGAGCTGCAGTATGTGTCGGGAACAACACCTCAATCACCCTGACCCTGAGCACGGGGGCCCCGCAAGGTTGTGTGCTCAGCCCCCTGCTGTTCACGCTGCTGACACATGACTGCACAACGACCCACAGCACTAACCATCTGATGAAGTTTGCGTACGATACAACACTAGTGGGCCTCATCTCTAAGGGTGACGAGACTCACTACAGAGAAGAAGTAGACTTGCTGGCCAGATGGTGCAAGGACAACAACCTCCTGCTGAATGTCAACAAGACCAAGGAGATTGTTGTCAACTTTCAGAGGGGCCAAAAACAACTGCTACCACTGACCATCGACAATGATGTTGTGGAGAGAGTGAGCAGCACAAAATTCCTCGGAGTGCACATCAGCGACGACCTCTCTTGGACCACAAACACATCATCACTGGTGAAGAAGGCCCAACAGCGCCTCTACTTTTTGTGCAAACTGAAGAAGGCAAGTGCTACACCCTCCATCATGACAGCATTCTACAGAGGAACCATAAAGAGCATCCTGACCAGCTGTGTGACACAGTGTGGGGAGGAGGTTGCACAGAGCAAAACAGGAAGACACTCCAGCGCATTGTGAACACAGCGTAGAAGATCATTGGAGCGCCACTCCCTCCCTGCAGGACATTTACACCACCTGCCCCACCCGAAAAGCACTGATGATCACCAAGGACCTTAGTCACCCTGCACACAAACTGTTCAGTCTCCTGCCCTCTGGAAAGAGGTACAGGTGCCTCAGCTCCCATACCACCAGGCTGGCAAAGACCTTCATACACCAAGCAATCAGGATGCTGAACTCTTAACCCGTCCTCCTATCACTGATAGCCCCCCCTCAACACTGAATTGTGATTGCACATTCTACTTGCACTAACTCAAAACACACACACACACACACACACACACACACACACACACACACACACACACACACACACACACACACACACACACACACACACACACACACACAGAACTAACTCAAAAGCACACACAAACATGCACACACATGTTGCTGCTGCTTCATGCCTGTTACTTAATGACTGTACTGGAAAACTAGCTACCAACTGTAGTTGTAAATATTGCACATTACAATTGCTTAAGTACTTTATATGTATTATTATTTCACAATGCTACTATCACCATATCAGAATCGTCACAATAGGACATAACTGAAAATGCACAACAATACCTCTTCTTAATACATGTTCTATGTATGTCTGCTGTTGCCCAGTCTTGCACTTTATATACTGTATCTGTAAGGGTATTGTATAGGTACTCTAGGTGTAATGCATGTGTACTGTCTATGTCCACACCTAAAGTCTATGCCTATGTCTGCATGGGAAAGTAACAGTGACACTGAAGAAGGCTCTGTGCAGCCGAAACGTCTGTCATGTCAGTCCCTGCAAAGTTAAAATAAAATAAAACCACAAGAAAGAAGAAAAATTGAGAGCGATCCATGCCCTACTACTGCATGGGAAAGTAAGAAACGTAATTTCAAGTCTTTGTATGGCCAGTGCATGTAAAGAAATTCTCCAGGATGCAGGATTAGAGATGATGTGGATCGAATTCGGCCATGGTCATTCCATCAGGTGGCTGCCAATTCATGACATGGTGTTGAATCTTGGGCCAGAGAAATCCAAAAGCATGATGTCCTTCCATTCTTTCACTGGCTGTGATGTTGTATCAGCTTTCCATAGCAAAGGCAAGAAAACAGCATGGCAAACATGAGACGTCTGCCCTGAAGTGACTCATGTCTTCAAAAAGCTCAGTTCATACCCAGAAGTAATTGAACATACTGACCTGAACCTTCTTGAGAGGTTTGTCATCAATATGTATGACAAGAACAGCACAACAGACAAGGTTGATGAGGTTGACTGGACTTGTTTGCTCGAAAACAAAGATCCTATGATGCCATTCCACCAACAAGTGCATCCCTTGTCCATCATGTTAAACGGTCCGCTGCCAAACTGCCTGTATATGGGGCCGAGCTACTGTGTGCAAAATGCAAATTGAAAGCCCTGCCAACTGGGGGTGGCAAAAAGATGGTGAGGCCTGGAAAGTTCTCTGGTCAAAGCCTCCTACAATTGCGGAGAGTTGCCAGCAACTGACAAAACGTGGATGCAAGACTGACTGCCGAGGAAGATGCAAATGCTATTGCTTTAGCCTCAACTGTACACAATTATGTTCCTGCAAATGTGAGGACTAAAAATAACTAATCCAACATATGCATCAGAGAGTTTTCCTACCCAAACAACAAACATGTAATCATTATAGGCCTACTTCTGTTTTTGTAATATTTAGAATCATTCAGTGAGTGTTAGTTTATTTACATGTAATTATGAAAATACTATAATTGTCAATATTTTTTTTGAGTGTATCATTGAATTTTCCATGCTCAACATAATATATTTCCATACATATATATTCAAAATATGATCAGTCAATCAAAATATACATAAAAGCCATTTAAAAGCAGTTCAATTGGCGGCCATCTTGGAAAATGGCCGCCATTTTGTTTTTTCACCTGGATAGCGACCTTTTCTAAAAGGGTAGGGTCTGAAGCACCTCTGAACCAAATTTGATGCTTGTATCACCAAGTGAAAGATTGTTTGAGGTAATTGCTGCACTATAGTTCCCTATCGCAGTGGACTGCGATCTAACACATGGGACGTGACGTATGCACGGATCCAATCGAAGCACTTTCTACTCACGCCGAATGGCTGAGAGGCTGTCAGTCATCCCCTGGGCCCGCCCTTAGGGCATAAATAGCTGGGTATGACGCAGCCTCGGCCTCTTTCAATACTTCGATAGAAGTGATCCGTCAAGCAAACTACGTCTACGACTTTATCTCAGATTCGAGTTCTCATTTCAACCGTGTGCTTCAACTCTTTCAAGCCGGTGAGTGGATTTTCTCTGGTCACAGGCTTTGGGTGCCACGAGTTGATTTTTGTTTCTTGTATTGGCTATTAGCTTCTAGCTTGCAAGTTTGCTACTTCTGTTAGCTCTGCTTGCTAGTGGTTGCTACATTAGCTAACTGGAGCATTCACTCGGTAGTTTTCTTTAGAATTCGGACCGATTGTGAGTGTTAACTGTTTCTCTGGTGTGTCTAGGATGTCGAGGCTGCTGTACCCGGAGTGCCCGCACAGCAGGGACAAAGGGGACCGGCACCGATTTTGCATTGTCTGTCTCGGCAGAGAGCACGCCGAGGCAGCGCTGTCGGGCGGTTCTACCTGCGAATTCTGTGCTGAACTGACACTCGCTAAAATCACCAAGCGCTCGGCTTACTGGACTCGCAGAGAGGCGAGAGAAGCTGCTGCCCAGGCTGAGGAGATTCCCACAGCCGAAGGCAGCACAGATCACGATATGGAGGGGCATGACTGTCGCGAGCCCGCCACAGCCAACCCCGCTCCCACCTTGCCATCTGGCGGGAGTTCACGCCACGAGGCAGCAGGGGAGCTAGCTGCACCAGCCCCACATGCAAGAGTGAGGTCGCACCACGAGGCGGTGGAGTTACCGCGTGGCTTCCACGACCAGCCCCTGCCAGAGCTGGTATTTGGGCAGGAGTCGGAGGAACAGCCAGAGGACTTCAGTGATGCAGAGGGGTATTATGGTGAATATGAGGAGGAGGTGGTCGAAGAGTCCCGGGCATCCTCTCCCCCGGTAGGTTCGAGGACACTGGGTCTGCAGCTGCACGAGGTGGCTACCAGGGCAGCTAGCAAACTCGGCCTCCCTCTCCCCACCCCCCCCCAGCACAGAGATGTCGTTGCTGGATGGGGAATACTATGCCGGGCCCCAAACACCGGCGCCCTGCCCAATCCCGTTTTTTCCAGAAGTGCACAGGGAGCTAGTCAAGACCTGGAGCAACCCCTATTCGGCCCGTGCCCCAGTCCCAGGCTTTGCTGCCTACATGCATATGGACCAGGCCAAGGAGTGTGGATATCTCTCCTTCCCACCGGTGGAGGATACGGTGGCGAGTTACTTGTCGCCCTCTTCACCTGCATTGCGCCTGGGCCGCAAACCTCTCCTGCCGTCTCCAGTGGCCAGACTCCAGGCCACTCTCGCTGAAAAGTCCTACCTGGCGGCTGGACAAGCAGCATGCTCCATCAACACAGCGGCGTTGCTGCAGAGATATCAGGCCAAGCTACTCACGGAGCTGTCTAATACGCTGGATGCTGAGAGTGAGTTGGTGGTGGAACTGCGCAGGGCGACTGACCTGTCTCTCCGCCTCA
The DNA here is from genome assembly GCF_034702125.1 of Engraulis encrasicolus. Lineage (NCBI taxonomy): Eukaryota > Metazoa > Chordata > Actinopteri > Clupeiformes > Engraulidae > Engraulis > Engraulis encrasicolus. The sequence goes on along the minus strand of NC_085859.1, from coordinate 23,893,310 downwards.
CGCGCTGTTCATCTCAGGCAGTGGGCCGTGCTATGGGGGCGGCAGTAGCAACACAGCGTTCTCTGTGGCTGTCCCTGGCACAGCTGTCGGAACGGGAGAAGGCCCCACTCCTAGATGCCCCGGTGAGTGCTGAAGGAGTGTTTGGTGATGCTGTGGGGACAATGACTGCTAAATTTGAAGTGGAGCAGAAAAGCCGGGAGGCTTTCATGGCCTGGATGCCACGCAGCAGAGGTGAACCCCGGGGCCCCCCGGGTGGACCAGCTCCAGCTCCTGGCATGAAGCGGGGGAGTGGATCCCGTTCTCCAGCTCTTCCAGCTAAGATGCCGGCAAGGAGAGGATGGCAGCGACACCCGTTTAGGCCGCAGCCCCAGCCTCAGCCACAGGCCCCACAGCCAGCACCCCAGCAGCAGCAGCAGAGAGCGCCGTTCGTCCCGCGCCAGACTACTGCCCGCCGTGGTGGTGCGAACAGGACGCGGACCTGAGGATCACGTCCTGAAGAGAGGGGGGGGGAGGAGTTTTCCCCTCAGCGAAAGAGGACTGCCCGTTGCTCACATGCACCGCTCATGTCAAGCACGTTGTGCCAGTTTCCACAAGCACTACACACACACAAACAGAAAATGTTTTGTCCCCCTCTCTGCATCCAATATTAAAACAGCATTCTCTCACCCATGTTTACCTAAACAGTGTGACAAGCTGCCCTCAGAGCTTGACCCCCTCCTTAGACGGTGCGGGAATAAAGCCGAGTATAGACAAATTGACCATGAGCGGGGAAAACCCCGACCAATTGAGTCTAGATCAAAGATTAAAAGGTTTGGCGATGAGCGGGAGCGTCCCCGACCAATTAAAAGACTCCATGCCATGCCTAGAGGCATGCGTGGAAAACTGGCGCAAATGCGCACAGGCATCACCCTGGGTTTTGAAGACTGTCTCAGTGGGCTACACAATTCAGTTTGCTCGCCCCCCACCAAAATTCAGCGGGGTGATTCAAACAATAGTTCCGGAGGGTCAGGTCCCTTTCCTACAGGAGGAAATAGACTCCTTGTTGTTGAAAAAGGCAATAGAGATGGTGCCACAAGGGGAAGAAAACGCAGGCTTTTACAGCCGGTATTTTCTTGTCCCAAAAAAAAGGCGGGGGATTTCGGCCAATCTTAGATTTAAGGAGGCTGAACAAATCACTCATGAAAAGAAAATTCAGGATGCTGACCAACCGCCAGCTCCTTCAATTTGTGAAACCAAACGACTGGTTTGTAACCATAGACCTGAAGGATGCATATTTTCACATAAAGGTGGTGCCAAGGCATCGGAAATTTCTCAGATTTGCATTCAGAGGGAAAGCATATCAGTTTTCGCGTCTCCCATTCGGTCTAGCCCTATCCCCTTTTCTGTTCACAAAGTGTCTGGAAGCGGCAGTCGCACCATTACGCCAGCAGGGGGTGCGCTTGTTCAACTTTCTAGACGACTGCCTTCTTTGCTGCCACTCGCAAGAGTTAGCTGCACAGCAGGCCAGTCTTGTGCAGGCACACCTAGGCCAGTTGGGATTTGTGATAAACAGGAAGAAGTGTGTTCTCAAACCAAGTCAGACTTCACAGTTCCTAGGCATGACACTGAATTCTGTGACTATGACAGCTCACCTCTCTCAGGAGAGAGCAGCCGCAATCAAGACCTGTGTGGCCCAATTCAGAATAGGCCAATGGGTGTCATCTCACCTCTGCCAGAGGCTGCTGGGAATGATGGCAGCAGCAGCAGTCTCCCTGCCAATGGGGCTACTGCGCATGCGGCCTTTTCAAATGTGGTACCTGTCTCTGAAGCTCAACCCCTCCAAAGACAAATACCGCAAAATAGTAGTGAATTCAAAGTGCAGGAAGGCCCTCACAATATGGAGATCCTCCCAATTTCTCAGTGCGGGAGCGTCTCTAGGCATAGTGACGCACCGAGTGGTGATTACGACCGACGCGTCTACAACTGGTTGGGGGGCAGTCTGCAACGGGAGATCGGTGAACGGTCGTTGGTCTGCAGTCCAGGCCAAAGCTCATATAAATGTGTTGGAGCTGCAGACAGTGTTTCTAGCCCTACGGTATTTTTTGTCAGTGGTGAAAGGCCATCATGTTCTGGTGAGGACCGACAACACCACGGCCATGGCATACATAAATCGCCAGGGGGGCGTGCGCTCCCTGGCTTTACACCGGTTGGCGAACAGTTTACTGCTATGGGCAGCAGATCACTTGTTGTCTCTCAGAGCAGTTCATATTCCAGGTCACCTCAACTGTGGAGCGGACCTACTCTCAAGGGGCAACCCGCAGGCAGCAGACTGGCGCCTCCATCCCCTGGTGGTCGATCAGGTATGGCGGCGGTTCTACAAAGCCGAAGTGGACCTGTTTGCCACGAGACAGAACACACACTGTCAGCTTTGGTTCTCTCTGGGGGGAGACGACCCACCTCTGGGGGTGGACGCACTGGCACACCCGTGGCCGGGCGGACGTCTTTATGCATTTCCTCCAGTGCCTCTAATTCCTCAGGTGCTGAGCAGAGTCATGGAGGAGAGGAGAGAACTGTTGTTAATAGCACCCCTGTGGCCGAACCGGCCATGGGTCGCAGAGTTGAACAGGATGTCAGTACAGCCGCCGTGGGAGTTGCCCTCACGGAGGGACCTGCTGTCACAGGCGGGAGGATCCATATGGCACCCCCGGCCGGAGCTGTGGCAGCTCAGGGCCTGGCACCTGAAAGGGGAAGGCTGTTAGCATCAGGACTATCTGAGGCAGTAGTCAATACTATTCAGAGTGCTAGGGCTCCATCAACTCGCTCTCTCTATACGCTGAAATGGCGTTTATTCGAGCAGTGGTGTATCTCACGGGGTCATGACCCCATCAACTGTGCTGTAGGTGTCATATTAGATTTTTTGCAGCACATGTTTGATGATGGTAAGGCTGCCTCTACACTAAAGGTGTATGTGGCAGCTATCTCTGCTTGTCATGTGGGCATAGGTGGTGCAACACCTGGTAACCACCCTCTGGTGTCACGATTTATGGCTGGGGTGAGACGGCTCAGGGCCCCTCACAAACAGCTGGTGCCCTCATGGGATCTGTTAGTAGTGTTACGTGCTCTTACTGGGCCTCCCTTTGAGCCCCTGAGTGAGGTGGACATGAAGCTTGTTTCCCTAAAGACGGCTTTCTTGCTGGCCCTGGTGTCAGCAAAACGCATAGGTGATATTCAAGCTCTCTCAGTGAGCTCGACTTGTATGCAGTTCTCCGGAGCAGGTGATAAGGTCATTATGCGTCCAAATGCCGCATACACGCCCAAGGTAGTATCTACTCCCTTCCGTAATCAAGTCATTGAGTTAGTCAGTTTCTCACCTCCTCCCTTTGCATCAGCAGAGGAGGAGCAGTTGAACAAACTGTGCCCGGTGCGGGCTCTGCGTTGCTATGTGGAGCGCACCAGGTCTTTCAGGCAGTCTGATCAGTTATTTGTGTGTTTTGGCACTCAGGCTAAGGGTAGGCCACTGTCAAAACCAAGCCTATCACGCTGGATAGTGGAAACCATTGAGCTGGCTTACAGCAGCCAGTCTCTGGAAGCTCCAGAGGGACTGCGCGCTCATTCGACTCGAGGAGTCTCTTCTTCTTGGGCCCTACTGAAGGGTGTCTCCATAGAAGAGATATGCAGAGCAGCCAGTTGGAATTCTCATCACACATTCATTCGTTATTACATGTTAGATGTGAGTGAGCCTAGTTTTCTGCAGGGTGTTCTGGGAGCAGTGAACCTGTGATTACCCAGATTTACAGCCCTTTTTGGAAGTGTAACAAATGCATAACATGTTGGTCTCTAATGTGCTTAATCACCACATATTATCCCTGCATTTACCCCTATTAATAATAAGCCCATAAGGTGGGTGCTTAGGCCTCCACTGTAATTCACGCGTGATGGGATACGGTCCCATGTGTTAGATCGCAGTCCACTGCGATAGGGAACGTCTGGGTCATGACTATGACCTCGGTTCCCTTAGCAGGGACCAGATCTAACACTGCGTTGCGATTACAGTGCCTTGCTGGGCATAATGCTCAGTATTGAAAGAGGCCGAGGCTGCGTCATACCCAGCTATTTATGCCCTAAGGGCGAGCCCAGGGGATGACTGACAGCCTCTCAGCCATTCGGCGTGAGTAGAAAGTGCTTCGATTGGATCCGTGCATACGTCACGTCCCATGTGTTAGATCTGGTCCCTGCTAAGGGAACCGAGGTCATAGTCATGACCCAGACGTTTTCGCCTTTCTTATCCTCTCACGCCCCTCCCATGCATTTGGACACCGCACCCAATATCTCTGGTTAGTCTAACCGAAGGAAACATAAGGTGCGCTGTCACGTGTGTGTGTGTGTGTGTGTGTGTGTGTGTGTGTGTGTGTGTGTGTGTGTGTGTGTGTGTGTGTGTGTGTGTGTGTGTGTGTGTGTGTGTGTGTGTGTTTGTACTTACTATGCGTGCGTAACTAAATTAGGCTACTGCAAATTGCCTCATCCTAACGTCTTTGCCTATCTTGGCTATTTATCACGTGCTATTTTGAGTATGGAGGAGCCCACATAGAAAATCTTGCTTGCGCACAGGTTCTGTTGTTATTACAGTGGTCTCGGGCTTCGGACGGGTTCGGACACAAACATTTTAAATAGTCTCGGGCTCGGGTCGGGGTCGATCACTTTTCTGTCGGCTGAGGGCCGGGCTCGGACAGAAAAATACGGCCCGAGCCACACTCTAGTGTGTACTAGGCACACTCTCTTCTCCTGCCCTCCGGTCTGTCTGCACCTTACCTTGCATAGTCTATGGGGGTGTGGCCGTTGGAGTCTGGCGCGCCTGGATCGGCACCGTACACCGTGAGCAGCTCGGCCTGGGACACCTGGCCCGCCTTGGCCGCCACGTGCAGGGGCGAGTTGCCCTTCTCCTGCGGGGAACGATGGTGGCAATGTTCAGAGTAGGGCTGGGACAATTAATCGACTAATCGAGACTAATCGACTATAAAAATTAGTCGACAAAAATGTTCATAGTCGACTAATCGTTCCATTTAATTCAATGTTTTTTTAACTTACTTTACTAATGCTTTATTACTTTATTGAAACCTAAAATAGTTCAGAGGGGTAGATGTGTGCACATCCCACCTGATGGGTCAGGACAATCAAAGCAATAATCCCAAGTAAAAGAGAAAAAAGTCTGCAAACACTGCATGTCTTCTGTGAAAATGTAGCGCTCTTGCTATTACATTTTCACAGAGGACAAACAGTGTTGCAGACTTTATTCCCTTTCACTTGAGTGATGGTGGCAGACATGGGGGGGGGGCTTGAATGAGGGGGGAATCCCACTAGGCAGTTAGTGGTGTAGTGGGGATTTTTAAAGTGGGGGTACGCGATTTGTGACGTCATCAAATAATTAGGCACCTTATCACGTCAATCCCCTTTTTGTATTCAAACACGGACAGAATTTAAAAAAAAAAATCTCACCTCAGGAGAAGTGGGTGGACTGCGTACCCCCGCGTATCACACCCACTACACCCCTGTGGCTAGGTTTGGATAGGAAGGGGCTTGTGCTTGCGTAACAGATGCTAACTACCAGAGTTTGGTAGAATGTTACAGAACGTCCCTCCCAAAGCTTCATATAGATGCACTAGCTACTGAGCTAGAGTTCTAACTACTTTGCTCACTGGTTAGCTCCCATTTCTAGAGATTACTGTGAGGTCACAAGTTCGAGCCCCAACTGGCAGACTGTGCGGGATGACCTCGGTTACATTTGGATGTGCCAGAGAAGGAGCCTGGGCTTGGATGGAGGAATAGCTCTCTAGGGTGGGATAAGCTTGATAGGCCCATTGGGCTTGGGTGTGGGGTAAATCTTTGGATGGGCTTGGAGGGAAAGCAAGCGGGGCCTGCATGGACTTGGATGGGAAGGGAAGGGAAGCTAGTTCAGGACATGGCAAAGATGAACCACACACACCGATCTCTTTTAATTTATTTTATTGTGGTGACGTATTGGGCCAACCACAGCCCTTCCTCAGACTGAGATGGAAGTGTGTGTGAGATCTGACTGGGAAGGGAGCAGGGAAGCTCCCAGGATGTGGATGAGGGGGGAAAGGCTTCCTGGGGCCTGGAGTATGAATGGGAAGTAAGGGGATTTTTACCGGGTGGAAGAAGTTGGCTTGCGCTCCTAGTGACAGCAGTCGCAGGCAGGTCTCCAGATTCCCAGTGCGCACACTCGAGTGCAGTTGCTGCGGGGGAAAACCAACAACAATAAAAAAAAACCAGATCTTTCAGTCTACTGCTTGAAATTGGAGATCAATTCAATTGAGGCATATGAGTAAATGGTGAAAACAAGCACTCACTTCAAGTCTATGGTCTGACAAAATTGGATTTTGAACTTAAGACACGCTGACACTGGCTACGTTTACATGAGACATTTAATTCAGAATTAACTCACTTTAATTCTGAATAAAGGTTAATTCCGCTTTGAAAACGTCATGTAAACAAACACCTCACAATTCGGAATTAAATTAAAGATCAAAGTAAACTTGACGGAACTATTTAATTCTGAATTATAAATTTCGGAATTAAAAACGTCAACGTAAACGTAGTGTAAACGTAGTGTAAACGTAGCCACTAGCCAATTCCAGTCTGTTATAAATCTGCTGCTACCAAAATGGCAATAAATAACCAAGTTGTAATATATTATTAAATAATCCTATGGTAGCAGTCTTTTCAATGATTGGTACAGCATTCCACTGTTGGAACAGTGCACATTATGAGTCAACTAACATTTTTCAATGCCCATATAGTGGGTACTGCACTTTGCCTTTGTAGGCCAGTATACTGAAGTGGTCTGTCACCTTGCTCAGGTCCTTGGCTGTGCAGCTGTCATCGTCTCGACAGGGCATCCGGTGGACAAACGCCAGCATCTGGTATTTAGCCTTGATGAACTCGGCCTTGTTTGGGCTGTGAAGGTGACGTGAAAAGTAATGCAATTAAATATTGAAATATCTGTCCTCCATCTCACCAACACTTACCACGCACCTTACCCACCGACCAATCTCCCCACTCACCACCAATTACATAGGCTCCAGTATTTTCTGTAAAGCTTACATATTGACAGAGAATCAAGCATCAAAATAGGTCTTTCTTGTGGCTATAAGAATGACAACATACAGTAAACGTTCCGATTCATTGCCCAATTTTTCCTCGTCATTGTTGGTCACGGACCAGTTACTTTGAAAGGCCTTCAGGTTTTCAGGGCTGTCGAGGTTCAGTGGGTCACTCACTGCCACAGGGTATATTTTACAGACTTCACAATAAGGGCCCTGACAACTCCACATGGCATAGGGTGCATTCGCAAAAACTACCACTCTGAGCACACACCAGTGCTTCCAAAGCATTCGTAAATTCCGAGTGTGACGTTCATTTAGTATGATGGAATACTGTTATTAGTTCAGTATTCCACTTTCACTGCGGTAGATTTCATTTGAGAAGGCAGAAATAGTGTTTGTGGTCAAAGTGCATGTTGCTTTTGCTGGCAACACTATCAACATACAGTGCAGTGAAAATTGATCTATCTATCTATCTATCTATCTATCTATCTATCTATCTATCTATCTATCTATCTATCTATCTATCTATCTATCTATCTATCTATCTATCTATCTATCTATCTATCTGTATAAATGGAGACTCCAAAACTGTACAGTATGTCTAGCCCTCTACAAGTAGCCGACAAGCATCTAGACACACGTTTCTCACATTGCTATAACTCTACATTGCTCTCTCTCTCTCAAATTCAAATTCAAGATAAATGCTTACTGGGCAGCTAGATGTAATGAGTTGCAGTGGTTCTTGTAGACAGCACTGAATGCACAGTGCACACTTACTGGACTTCATCCTGTGTGTTGCTCTACAGCCAAAAATGTTCTGTGTGCACATGTTCGTGCACTGCAAAGCAATGGAATCCATTCCTGAGGAAGGCCAGTCATAGACAGTCCTGAATGCAGAGAGCTAGCTAGATGTAATGCAATGGCCCTAGCGAACAGTTCTGGAATGGATGGATACACACTTAATGGGCTTTGTCCTGTGGGTTGCTCTGCAATCTAATACAATGCAATCTACCACATGTCTGCACATCCTCGCCCCATGAGGATTGATGGATGGCCTGTGTCCCATTTCTCCCCACTCACACTGATTGTGATGCAGTACTGAGAAACGTTATATATAAGTTCATGGGCAGACTGGACTGCTCTCAAAACAGCATTATTGAACCCTTGTGAGTCCAGGAAAGAGCTCTGTGAGGTTCTCCTCCAAGCTCAGACGACACTGGAGAGACTGCATTTATGTCTGATGGGAGTGTACCCATGTTTTATTTATTTTATTTCTATTTATTTTTATTATTTTTATTTTTTCTCCAATTTTTCTTTTCATAACTTCTCTTGCTATGTAATTTTATACTGTTGTTTACCTTGATATGGATCATGCATATATGTCTGATATAAATAAAGTTTATTTATGTCTGCACATCCTCGCCCTATGAGGATTGATGGATGGCCCATGTCCCATTTCTCCCCACTCACACTACTCTTCCTCTTCGATTCCTCTTCCACTCTGTTCATAGTGGGGGTCACACACTCATTACAAGTATTGGGACACTCTACACTTTCACATACAAAAGTGTGAAGTCGATGTGGTAGTCATGGGACAGGTCCTTGGACAGATGGATGTTGCCTGGTTCACAACAGACCATATGAGACTGGTTCACAACAGACCATATGAGACTGGTTCACACCAGACCAAGTGAGATATACTAGCCCAGAGAGCGCCTACAGAATTTGTCATAGCAGGGGAGGTGTGGTTTGCCAATTGCCAACGGCTGTTTACTGGCCGTTACGAGTGTATCATTTGGTGTGTACGTAGCCCATAGCCAATCAAGTCAGTTGTATTATTCATACAAAATGTGAGCTTCCATTTGTCAAGCAATTACGCGTCATCATCTTTCAATCCCTCCCCGCTCTCGGATTGGCTCCCTATCTCAGGCGAGCGTTTTGGGGGAAGTAGGATGCGGTCTTTCAGATCGGAGCGATAGTGCAAAGCAGCATGGGATGTCCCAGGCTAACGTGTCGTGGATGCAGACTTACTGGACTTTGTCCTGCGGGTTCGCCTTCCTCTTCCCGCTCATAACGGAGGCTGGATCCAGCAGCGTGTGCTCCCAGATGGAGTTGGCTCCGTTATTGTACAGCGTCTGCACCATCTGAAAACATACAAGGGTGTTAATAACATTACATTACGCTACATTATGCTACCACTGTTCTCCAGAGCAACTTACAATGACTTACAGGGTATTGGTTATAGTCCCTGGAGCAACATAGGGTTTGGTCCCTTGTTCAAGGGCACCTCAGCCATGGATGATATGGGATTCGAACCGGAAACCATCGGAATTTAAGACTGACTCCCTTATCATTAGGCCCCAATTTAGAACGTGTCAGCTTTGTGTACACTACTGTCTCTGCTGCTATGTTGCATGTCTTTGCAATATAATATGTGTCTGCCGTCTTGTTAGTTCAGGCTGCCTTTCTAGACCAGGGGTCATTTGCAAAAAGAGACTACAGTGTCTACTAATATAACTCTGGGCATATGAAGGATACATAACAAAAGCGAATCAACAAATGTAATGTAATATAATGTAGTGTATAGTGTTGTGGCTCCGCACGCAAAGATATTCGTCCATATAAAGACAGGCCCATGGCGGGCCCATGGGGACCCGTGTTCGAGTTCGCCCTGAGTAATTTCCAAACCATACCGCATCCCTCTCTCTTTCCCCCATTTGCTTCCTGAATCATATCATCTCTCAACTGCCCTGTCAAACTAAAGGCCTTAAAGAGACACTGTGCAGGAAATGGTCAAACAAGGTACTGCAACAATGCTGCTTATTGAAATCGGGCTGCCTATTGCCAAATTTGATCTTTACATGAAATTTTACTAAGTAATAAACAAATATTTTCTAGTATGGTCCAAGCACAGTCATTTTTGCAGCTAAAAATGGCTATTTTTGGAAATTCAAAATGGTGGACCATGGAGAAGATCCCCCTTTTCATGTATGAAAAGTGCAATTTTTCCAGTCATAATGAATACTTAGAATTTGATGCTGGTGGTAAGTAATATTCATGAAAAGGTAACATTAGTGAATGGGCAGCATGAATTATTGAAATAAACAACTAAAAATCTCACACAGTGTCCCTTTAAAGAGTTTAAAACTACTAGTTATGCCACGGCACGGCATCTAGCCGGGGTGCTGCTCCCAGATAGAGTTGGCCCTGTTATTGTGCAGCGTCTAGACCAGTGTTTCTCAACCGGGGTGCCGGGGCACCTTGGGGTGCCGCAGGACCTCCTCAGGGGTGCCGCGGAAATGTGGCTGATAAATAAATTACGTAATATAATACATATTTATATAAATTAATAAATCAGTCAGTCGGCCAGTGGCATCTTTCATCTGCCATTTACGCACAATACAGTAAATTAAGGTCACCCCAGTAAGTTGCAACTTCGAAAATAGGTTGTGTGACATCACCAAATGTGCTACTTTTCCAAGCTTGTGTGATATCGGATGCGATGCCATGGTACGGCTTGTTGGTTTGGGGTGCCTTGACATTTTTCATGATTTGAAAGGGTGCCTCGTCTAAAAAAAGGTTGAGAAACACTGGTCTAGACCTCCAAAAACACACACACACAAAGCAGTCTGTGTGTCTCTCCAGCATGATGACATCAGCGGAGATGGTATTGATTAAAAATGAATAAATCATCTGTCTCCACGAAGGAAAAAAAACGTTTCCATGTCTTCCCTCTGCCTTCTTCTCTAAGCAGCTGATTTTCATCATCCATCTTGCCTTGGGGATATGGATCAGCTGATTATGATTTCTGAGACGGATGAGTCAAATTTGTAGCAGCAGAGTTCTTACTTTCTTTCTGAAACCCAGGATTGACAACTCTTAATTACTTCAGCCCGTGTTGCGTGACATTTTTTCTTATTGTTTTCCTTACTTTCCAACAGCAACCGATGGCCACAAACATCAACATAGCAAAAGTATGAACAGACACAACTTCCCATTCAAGGCCCAGCCAAAGCTCACTGGATCACTGAAAACGGTACAAAAAAAAAAGATTTCTTGGCAGTAGCAAATCTCTATGGGGTCTCCTCCTCCACATCAACAAGTCAAGTGTGCAGAAAGCCAGCAGTTGCTCTTTCTACTGAGAAGGTCAGCTTGAATTAAAATTCAATTTCTTTGCCACATTTGCAGCCATCAGTGTCTGGCTTGACTTAGAGGTGGGAGGAGTAGCCGCTGGCGTTGTATCATCTTTCATGGGGCATATTAAGGAAATGGATGCCTGACATGCCATGAATGCAGAGAGACTCTCTCAAAATACTGCTGGGCATTACAGCACTTTATGAAAGGGTTGTTAAAGGAACAGTTCCACCGTGCTTCCATACTGAATTGTGTTCTTCTCTGAATTGAGACGAGCAGATCCGTACCTCTCTGAACTTTGTGCAGGCTCTCAATGAAAGGCGAAGTAACACCTTTGTGCATGCATGGACATCACATTGATACCTTCCTCCCGGTTGATTGTATTGACGGAGGTATCAAGTGATGTTGAAGCGCGTTCAAGGTGTCACTACGCTGTTCGTTATCATAGTGTCAATTTTCTGTATAGAAAATTATCACTTTGTGTAGCTAAACTTGGTTTCATGCAACTGGTCATATACGTAAGCGTACAGTATGTACTAAACAGGGAAACGTGGAAGAGTTTGGTCACATCTAACTTCAATCCCTTCAACCCACAAAAATACCAGCAGCCATGGTGAGCCTTGCTACATGCAAACATGAGTGATAGGGCATCTGACTGACTGGGAGCGCACACAGAGAGGTACAAATCTCTTCAATTCAGAGAAGAGCACATTTCATTACGGAAGTGCAGTGGACTATTTCTTTAAATGGGCAAAAAAAGGTCTCAAAAGAAAGTAGTTACATCTCAAGATCCATAAAACAATGGTGTGTCCTCGTAATCCGCACTGCTCCACCAGTGCAACGCCTCACTATTCATTGAAAAGCTTTTACTACTGTACTGGGACATTACACATAGTCTTCAGTACTGTAAGTCGTAATGACTTGGTCATTGCCTTTCTGGTAACAACGAACTTATAACAGGAGCCTTGTCTCAAGTGTTTTAGTGTTGAATGCCTGGGCACCTGCCAGCATTATGACCTCACTTGGAGCTGTAGTACACACGCAGAGGAAGCTGCAACAGGGGCTGGTCTGGCCAGACAGGACGCTCACACAGAGAAAGGGAGTGGACTAAATGTGGACACATGGGAACCACGGTTGCATGTTGTAATCATTATTAACCCTTTGTGGGTTTTTTTTGCCAGAGAAAAATCAAGTTGAGATCAAAAGTAGCAGGTTACGCTACGGTGTGGTAGTCCTCCAAACCAGTGTTTCTCAACCTTTTTTTAGGCGAGGCACCCTTTCAATTCATTAAAAATTTCAAGGCACCCCAAACCAACAAGCCGTAACATGGCATCGCATCCGATACCACACAAGCTTAGAAAAGTAACACATTTGGAGACGTCACACGACCTACGTTCAAAGTTGCAACGTGTGTGTGTGTGTGTGTGTGTGTGTGTGTGTGTGTGTGTGTGTGTGTGTGTGTGTGTGTGTGTTTGTGTATGTTTGTGCATGTGTATGTATGTTTCTGTGTGTGTCTGTGCACGTCTTACCTGTAACTGAGTGGGAGGCCATGGCGTGTGCGTCAGGTGTCTGACCTGTGAGCTGTGCCTCCCAAGGCTTCGATGGACACTGCAGCATTCGTCGCATATTAACACCCCTCTGTTTACCGAGGCCCAGCGGGGGTCTGTTGGTAAACAAACAAACAAACAAACAAACAAACAAACAGATCAGTATGGATGCCTCAAGGCCCTGCCATCAACACCCCGTCGACCAAATCGACACAATAGACTTGAGCCTCAAGTGATGGGCAGAGGGCCCACCACACAGACAGCAGTGTAAACGAAGCACCATAGATCAATACCTTCCAATTGGCTCTTTAAAGAACTGTCTCCCAGATGCTGGAAGGGGATACTACCACTGACTGCACAGCCCGCAGACAGACAAAGAGGGAAACAGTACCTCCCTGCCTCAATAGCAGTGGTAAACACATTTATTTACACAGAAATCAGCTGATGCCAATGTGTTTAAAATGGCCATATGCGTAATAACATGTCTACATTTTGTCCTTGAAGATTAATGAGGGACTTATTGCTTAGGTACAACTTGACAGTGTAACTGTGTGTGTGTAACTGTGCGTGTGTGTGTTTGTGTTTGTGTGTGCGTGTGCGTGTGTGTGTGTGTGTGTGTGTGTTTGTGTTTGTGTGTGCGTGTGCGTGTGTGTCCACTAACTGATTAATTCCACACTTATGTTTCCCTCCAAAAAAAACTGTAGTGAAATGGCTTCAAGAGACAGGAAGTGTAAGCTCAGTTGATGGGCGATTCTATTATTGGCTCACTAAAGAGGTGTGCTGATCTTGACTTCCCAACACGCCATGGTCAAAAAGGGAAATTGCCACACATCTACCTGCTAAATCTGTATTGCGCGTATTTTCCCTTGTGTTCGTCTTTTTTTTTTGCTTGAAGTGGGTTTCTAATTGAGACATAATTGTGGAACTTGCCATAAATACTGCTGGCCCAAGAGCAGAAACTCCCCTGCGGCACAATCTGCCTGCCTACGACGTTGGAAAATGGTGCAGACTCACCATTGCTCAACATTTCATTTCATCTCCCTCTTCACGTACTGACTAAAAAAAAAGAGGATGTGTACGCGCTCTCTCTCTCGCTACTTCCTTCTGTGGCTAGACTCGTTTGTGTATGTTTGGTTTTTTCACACCTTGTAGCTGAGCAAAGTAGATGTAGTGTAAGGTAGACGATTTGTGATTAACAAAAAAGGAAAGCAAAATGGAAAGAAGAGAAAAAAACACATACATACACACACCCCCAACATCCAACCACAGCAGCAGGTGCTGGTTAAACTGTAGGTCATAGGGAGGTAATGACAGGGGGCAAGCACACTGACACAATGCTAAGTCAGGACAACAATGTCCTGACAGCCCCAAGTGTCATTACACTCTGATGGAAACATAACAACACGTGGAAATCTTACATTAGTCATTAGGTGTTCACTAGGGCTGGGTTCAAAAACTCGAATCGCGATCCAATATCGATTCACGCTCAAAAAGTGTGATATCGATTCACAACTTCGTGGATCGATCTTTTGCCGATGATTATAGGTGCTATTTTCTCAACCACATCCTGTTTCTTCCACATTCATATAGTACATGCACAAATACACAGGACCTGTTCAAGTAAATAGTGCCAGTGTTTTCCCACCTTTCTCTCTCATACCAAGTTTACCACTTCTTTCTCTCATACCAAGGTATTTCATGTTTGAGTGGGTATCAAAGGTTGAGATATATAGGTTTTTATAGCCAGTCTTAGAATTGTAGGCATAAATGGTTAAAGTGACACCCCAGCAATACAGAAGATGGATGAATCACATTGGATCGGATCGTGGATCGAATTGGATCGTGACCTTCTGGATCGGAATCGAATCAATCCAGGAAATTTGGATCGATTCCCAGCCCTACTGTTCACATCTGAGCAGCTACGGTGAACTTTCCTTCTTGCTTGCCGTAGCTTCTACGGGTCTTCTACGGCGTCTATTCTTCAGTCTTTGCTGAAAACACTCAACTGCAAGCTAACACCATCGATATGACATGACCGGGAGTCTTAAGACATGGTCATTACAACTTTGGTGACAATAAGGTTATTCTCTGTGCGGTAACTTAAGCACCAGATAGGCCTAGTGAACCGCAGAAGCATGGAGGGAGGATATATTTTGCTGTCAGCGTCAAAGTGTTTGTCTCGAGAGACGTAAGGCTGAACCACAGAGTGGTACTGCACTGAGGAGGATAATTATGCAGATCAAGATGGGCAGGCAAACATCTAGCAGGAGAGCAGCCAGGCTTCAAAGAGGAGCGGGCAAGCGGAACAGAGAGTAGACACACACATGGATGGTAGCAGCGTGTGTGTGTGTGTGTGTGTGTGTGTGTGTGTGTGTGTGTGTGTGTGTGTGTGTGTGTGTGTGTGTGTGTGTGTGTGTGTGTGTGTGTGTGTGTGTGTGTGTGTGTGTGTGTGTGTGTGTGTGTCTGTGTCTGTGTGTGTGTGTGTGTGTGTGTGTGTGAGAGAGAGAGAGACAGAGAGAGAGAGAGAGAGAGAGAGCGAGAGAGCGAGAGAGCGAGAGAGAGAGAGAGAGAGAGAGAGAGAGAGAGAGAGAGAGAGAGATAGAGACAGAGAGAGAGAGAGAGAGAGAGAATGAAAGCAAGGTAGGGAATTCAGGTATACAAGAGGTCTGAAATAGACATGTGCAATGTGCCTCAGTAAGTACTGCACATGCAAAAGCAAATCCATTTGGATCCTTCCGAACCCTCTGGAGAGCTGTGGGTGAGGGATGGGGAAGTAATGTTGGCATGGTGATGAAGCTGTAGGAACCGATACACACTAGGAGCAGGTGGACACTATGTCATTACTACATTATTGATTAGCAGCCTACAGTAGATGTACGGTATCCTCCCCAGCCCAGACCCCCCGCATGCTCTCCCATTGCTAGTCCGGATAGGTAGGTGCTGGATTGCTTAGGCCTGGGGAAATGACTACGCGCCACGCACACGCACACGCACACGCACACGCACACGCACACGCACACACACACACAGAAAGACAGACAGACAGACAGACAGACAGACAGACAGACAGACACACACACACACACACACACACACACACACACACACACACACACACACACACAGGCTGTATTTATGAATAATCTGCTGTTCTCCGTTAACCCCTTAATACACTCCACACCTCCAGTGACATTGAAAAGTTAACTACCATGGTACTACACAAAGACATTACACAGGGCCTTTAGTAATGCACTACAACTTGGTCATTGCCATTCTGGTAACAGCGCACATGTATAACGCTGTTAAGCCAGCTCAGAATGTCCACTGCAATTAATAACTGCAGTAACTGCTGACTCTTTATCTAGTAACCATCTCTCCCACAGCAAGTTCCCCTAAAGCCAAAACCATGTGCTGCAGCATGTGCTCTGTGTGTGTGTGTGTGTGTGTGTGTGTGTGTGTGTGTGTGTGTGTGTGTGTGTGTGTGTGTGTGTGTGTGTGTGTGTGTGTGTGTGTGTGTGTGTGTGTGTGTGTGCCACTTCCTTTGAAAACAATATTTTTAATTTCAACTGGTGTGACTGGCTTGACTTTGGGCAGCACAAGCTTTTCGTGTTTGACCGCTGCACGTTTTTTTTTATCAATCCAAACATATCTGATCAGTTTTACTTCCTTTGTCACATACCCCCTCCCACATGGCCTACACACATGCAACAAACATGTGGGTGCAGTACATTGCTCCCCCCCCCCCCACACACACACACACACTTCAACAAACAGGTCAGTTTCGATTTCAATATCTGACAGCTGACAACTACAATGTTTAACTGTAGAGAACAGCCTTTCATTTTCAATTCCCTGATACTCAAGTAGAACAGATCAAGAAATGCTTATGCACAGTCAAGCAATGAACCCCATTACTCCATAAATACTCTAATACCCAAAGGCCATTCTACATGTAGTGTTAGATCAGATGTTTCTTTTTTTTTAATCATTTTGGCGCATTGAATCACTTTATGCAGTAGATGTGTAACAAAACATTAATTCAGGTACAACAGGGGCCCAAATAAGGACAAGGTCAGGATAATGCAAATGCAGTCACAACATGATGTCACACAGGATGCGAAGAGTTCACGTGTATGTTTTACAGATGCAGTTTCAGTTAGTCTGGCAAACCAGGCCCTGACAGTCACATCATTTCCTGCAGTGAATTGAACAAAACGCTATACAAAAGTCTCTATGTAATGAAAAAAATACAGCTGAGTACAGTGCAGTAGGGTAAAGTCGTGAAGTAGGAGGGGTTCGCCACTAAGTTTGAGATGTGAGGCCGAGACAGGTATTTGAGGGAGCAGTAACATGCATGGGCAATAGCGGAACAGCTGTCTTCTAGTTCTAGGCCCTAGGGCCCACAAGCACCTGGTTACTGCTCTCTGGCTGCCTGCAGCTCGGCCTAATGGCTCTGCTCACCCATTCTCAAGTGCTGTTGACAGCCCCTCTTGCCCCCTGAACAAGTGCTACCACCACGCAGGCCTAAAATAAAAACCCGAGACCGAAAAGAAACACTAACTAAACTAAAAATATTGCCACCCATCGCAGCAATAACAACTGTCTTCCAAGGGCAGCCTCGAGCCAGCTGGTGTCTGAGGCAAGCGTGACTGATTGAGGGGGTCCCCTGACAGCGGGGAAGGGGGTACTGACGCCAAAACAGCATCAGACAAAACCTGTTCCCTTTGACAGCCAAAGTGGCCTCGACCACTACTATCATCTAGCGAAGCAGTCGTGTGTTTCAATTCTCCATGTCTAATTACCATCAATGACCTTATCATACAGAGGATGAATGCGTAATTTAAAACGCAAATGGACCATATTAGCCTAGTGTCCAATACCTTTGCACATGTCAGAGCCAATTAGCGTAAGTAGGTATGCAAAAAGTATCATCCAGGTTAGCGGACAAAGGCTGGACCGATCATATACTGCCGCTGTGACATTACCAAAACACCCAGCGTAAATGTCATTCGAGAAACGGATATGAACATTCCTATTTCTTGTACAAACTACAAATAACGCGTACAACCTTGGATTGAATTCATACAACTGCTATTCGGGCTGACAAGTAAAGCGTTGAGTCCTACTACGGTTACTTTGTAAGCAGACTGTATCATTTTCAAATATACGTGACCACGGGGAACTTGGAGGGCTCCGTTCATATCGTGTTTCCTTCAGGGTTCACTGGTGTAAGTCAGGAAGGGAAGAAACCCGTCGTGAATATACAATGCATCTATTTACGCGCATTCACCCTGGTGTCATCTGAATTTTCAATAGATGGAGCTAAATGAGAAACCATCGATTAGCTGCCTCCAGTTAGCTAGTCTAATCTAATCTAATCTAATCACTAAAGGTGTACGGTTTCATCTTAACAGTGGCATTATATCTGTACGTGTGTGATGGTATGGTGAATAATACTTTCGTATTATATACAATGTAGACATGCTGGACGGTTTGCCCTTACCAGAAACACTGCAATCGGCACAGACTTCACTGTTCCGTACTCGTTTCGACATCCTTTCCTCCTCGTTAAAAGCTAGCTATCGAACTAGCGCCGATATATCCCAAATGTCTGGAGTCTAGACGTTTCAAAGTCATATGGCCATAGCATCCGCGTGTAAGAGAAAACGGTAAACGTATTCCTCTTCCCCTTTCAAGTTACTCATGTACTGGTGGACTGATGGAGCCCGCTGACCCACAAGACTAGCAAGCTCAGGAGAGTGAGCAAATGAGCAGCGAGCCAGCAATCTAGATAGCTTGCTGACAGCTGCAGTGCAGGATGGGAGCAAGCAAGACAATCTGCGAGCTGGGGGTTAGAGGTTACAAGCGCTTACGAGGATGCGCGAGGCATTTAATCTTTCTGTTTAAATAGATAACACAGAGAATACCAGTGTTAGTTTATAACATCGTTATAACATCAATATTAACATGTTGTAATGGCATGCCATATGCGTAGGGCAATCAATGAGAAGAATACATGAAGGGAAATGTTAATTCGCCTATCTGTCAAAGAAAACTGCACTGAAAATATCCCTGTCTCGTTCATCTACAAACAACAATATTCACAATACACACACTAAACGGCGCAGTGACAAGTTGAGGCCACCGGCAGCGCAAGAGCATGACAGATTGAACACGCCCACCGTACGCTGCTTGCCTGGCCGCTACCATTGGCCACGTTTCCGTATTTGGTATTCACTTAACCTAAAATGGATATCACTTCATCTAGAATTACTTCCCAGAGTCGTTATGACAGACTTCAAATTATAAATTGGTTGTGCCATATTTACTAGGATAATCATAATGGCATATCATGAAAAGCCACAAGATACAACCAACCACATCACCCCCTTTACCACAATAGTTTGAACCATTCACTTCCTTGTTTTTCAAAAGTTTTATTTTGGAAAGTTAGCGCACCCATTTTGCTATTTTGCCGGAGCGCTGTTTTCCATACTTGTATGACAAGGGCTTTAACCGATGCATATTTTCCTCTGACATCTGCACTGATGCATTTGGGGGTCAATGTTTGACATATTTTTCATGGCGACCCATAGCTAGCGTGTGCTAGCTTGTCGGAACAGAAGCTAGAAGTTTATCAAGGAAGAATGTTACCTGCCGATAGCAACGATTTCAGGACAAGGTTTCCTTTGCACTCTTCCGTTTGGGAGAATGACTACAGAAATCTGGATGCGGCAGTAACCCCGGTATGTCATCAGTCATATACATCTGGAAATAATTACTAGCATGATTTAGTATTTCGTTGGCAGCAGCACCAGTCTCCCACGTACAGGCTAACGTTAGCTAACTGGTGCGGCTGAACGATCAACTAGCAAGGCTCTGTTTTGAAGGTTGTCATTGGTTGGATTCAAAGATGTGTCTTATTTCGTTGTTAATTTTACCCCTAGTCAATCTAGTTGTCAATAGCAATTAGTTGACTCGTGCATTCTCGCTGTACTGAATCCAAAACAGGGTGGCTAGCCCGCTAGCATAACTGGTTATGGCTAGGAGTAATGCGTTCAAAACGAAACCATAAGGTGATATTTGAAATGCAAAACCCAACTGACAATAAGGTGTCATTTCGTGCATAAAATTCCCAAAATAACTCCCCACTAAAACCCCATTCGAGATCACTGGATCAACTGGGGCATATTTTGCTGTTGTACAGTAGACGTGGATGGATGTCCAATTGTGTTAACAAGCCATCCTCATTTATGCAACCTTCAATGTTTTCGTGTGACAAGAATAACCTAGAAGAGGTCGACCCCCGTGGACGCACGGCCTTGCATCTAGCAGTGTCACTTGGTCATCTGGAGTCTGTCCGAGTTCTCCTCAGACACGGAGCGGATGTCACCAAAGAGAATGCCAAGAATTGGACAGGTGGGTGGGTCTCTAATGTGGTCTGCGTTCTTGCTTTTATAACCAGCAGTCTTTGTTGGGTGTGAAAAAATACCATTCATTCATATGATAATTTGGTGATGTCTGTTGGTTTTTTTCTCCCTTTAAAGGCACCTTATTTGGCTTTGACACATGCGCACACACACACACACACACCCCTCCCCTCCTAACCATTTATCACAAACCTTTCAAAATTTATTGTTTGAGTAAGCTTGCACTACTCTGTTGTCGCTTGCTTTTGTAGCGTTGAATCGATGGAAATAAAGACATGACTTGTCAAAAGAGACAGACAGCAAGCAGTGTAACATTGTGTGTGTGTGTGTGTGTGTGTGTGTGTGTGTGTGTGTGTGTGTGTGTGTGTGTGTGTGTGTGTGTGTGTGTGTGTGTGTGTGTGTGTAGTGCTGCAGGAGGCGGTCAGCACAGGCGACCCAGAGATGGTGCAGTTGGTGTTGCAGAGACGAGACTACCACAAAGCCTCCACAGCCCTTGGAGGGGTGCCCGAGCTGCTGGCAAAGATACGGGAGGTATTTCATTCTCTCTCTCTCTCTCTCTCTCTCTCTCTCTCTCTCTCTCTCTCTCTCTCTCTCTCCCTGTCTCTCTTTCACACACACACTGGGCAGTCATGGGTGAGCGGTTAGGGCGTCAGACTTGCATCCCAGAGGTTGCCGGTTCGACTCCCGACCCGCCAGGTTGGTGGGGGGAGTAATCAACCAGTGCTCTCCCCCATCCTCCTCCATGACTGAGGTACCCTGAGCATGGTACCGTCCCACCGCACTGCTCCCCATGGGGCGCCACTGAGGGCTGCCCCCTTGCACGGGTGAGGCATAAATGCAATTTCGTTGTGTGCAGTGTGCAGTGGAGTGCTGTGTCACAATGACAATGGGAGTTGGAGTTTCCCAATGGGCTTTCACTTCGCTTTCACGCTTTCACTCTGTGCCTCATTCTTGTGTATATATATTTCTCCATCACATCTTCTTTTGACACACTTTCTATTTTTGCTCCCACCCAGTCCTCGATTCATAGATATCATACATTAGTGAATACTTATATTTTCCCTAATTTGCAATGTATTTGGCAGCCACTCCTCCAGTTGGAAGTGTGACTGTATGCCTAAATCTCTCTTGTCTTCGGAGGGTTCATTTACACATGTGTCCGCTGGGCCTGTGTTTGTTGCAACACAGCATTCCTCCTAACGGGGTTCTCCCTTTCTTCCTGTCACGTTTTCAGTCTCCGGATTTTTACTTGGAGATGAAGTGGGAGTTCACAAGTTGGAGTGAGTTTGTTTTACACTTTTGTGCACTCAAAAATGATAAAATAAATTTTTAATCTGTGCACTCTAACTGAAATGCAAATGAGATGTCAGCTCACTCTCTTGTCTGTCTCATCCTTGGCCCTGGTCTAGTTCCTCTGGTATCCAGGGTGTGCCCCAGTGATGTGTGTCGAGTGTGGAAAAGTGGAGCCAGCCTGCGGGTGGACGCCACCCTGCTCGGGTTCGAGAACATGACCTGGATCAGGGGCCGACGGAGTTACATATTTAGGGGAGATGGTGAGTGGTCCTTTACCTGATTTCAAGCTGTGAGCAGGCTTCACTCATATTTATGAGCTTGTGAGGCCACTGTTTCAAATCGTAAGCTCAAATTTGCAAAAGGAGACTAGTACTTTCGTGTTCACTCAGGAAGGTGCATGCCAAAACAAATCTGTGCCATAATAAAATAAAAATACACTTAATGCCAGGAGCGGCATCTCTTTGGTCTTTCCCTAATACCTTATAGGTATTTGATTCCCGTTTTTTACAAGGGGGCTTGTGGTGGATAGGGATTTGGTCTATGACTTAGAGGGTTGCAGGTTCAGATCCCACCCATAGAATGCGTATACCATCCCTACAACTCCATCCATGGCAAAGCATTTAACCTCATATTGCTCCAATGACTGTAACCAATACCTTGATTTCGGCAATGGGTTTAACAAACTCCTACCCGGAAAATAAATAATTTACAGATTTGTAAGAAACAGGAAATTCAAGAGAAATCAAAGTCCACAGGAAAGATGAACACACATCAGTTGATTGGAGGGCACTAGATTAATATGTATTGTTGAAAGTTTAATATCAACATACACCATAGTCTCAAAGATTGTGTGCCCTGAAGAAGGCGGCCCAATCGATGCCGCAAAGCGTGAGCAATTTTTTTTAAAAGTCCTTAAAGGAACTGTCATTATAATAGACATTTTTTACTATACTTCTAGGAATGCCTTGGTGATTTTTTTTTTTGTTCTTTTCAACTAACTTTGAACAAAAAAAATGTGTGCATTGCAGACAGCAGTACAGAGCTGATGGAGATCAACCATGACGATGAGGTGGTGGACACTGAGCGCTTCGACATCGAGGTGGAAGAAGTCACGCTGGACTCCATGCAGCCAAACCAGCAGGAGGTTGCCAAGAGGCTGACCACGCCCATCGTCAACACCTTTTTGGATACCAAAGACATTGCCTTCGAGAGGTATGTCAGTCTATGGAGGCAGATCTCAAAAGGCGATTTAAAAACCAAAAAGAAATGTGACGAGTGCTTCTTTATTGTTTTATTTTTAAGATTTGAGTTCATTCATTGACAAAGTCAAGCATCCAGTGTAGAGCATTAGACTACAAGGTGTTGAGCGTGCTTCCCGATCCCTCTAGTTTACGGAAGCAGGAAACGCTGGCGCTATAAAAAATAAAAAAAAACACCACCACCTGGCTGGATGTTTAACATTGGTATATTGAGTTTAGCGTGAGGATGATTTTATGACTGTGCCACACAGGTCAAAGTCTGGTATCTGGGGATGGAGGTCTGACAAAACGGAGGTTGTCAACGGGTTTGAGTCAAAGGTGAGGTACCAAAGTCAATACATTCCCCATACAGAGGTGTCAATCCTGGGTTAAGAACGAGAAGAAATCCTGCCACAAATTTGATATAAGCAGCTCTGAATCAGGTGATTGTAATGTGTAAGTGTTCAAGTGAGGACTCAGTTACTTAGCGAAGTCACCTGTGTTGGAAGAAAGCTAGATGAGCTAGATGTCTGCTGTCAATTTTGTTCCGCTTTCTGAAGCTGTAACGGGTGCAGTGTGGAACAGTAGGTTAACGCTAATGTTGTGTTTTTGTTTTATTTTTTTTCTAAAGGTTTTTAGTGTAAATAATGTGAATGTGGTGATTCGAACGAGGACTGAACACTTAACAGATGAGGAGAAGGCCAGAATAAAAGGTACAGTACAAGCTATTGTGGACCATGTTCATTTACAGACTGTAGTAGGCTAGAGGTACTATTTTAAAGGATGTATAGATCGAAAATGGCACACAAACAATTATTGTTTGCTTCAAGGGGAGTGTTGGTATAATGCATCATCTTACTCTTGGTCTCTTTTTAGGGGAGAGGAACATTCTAGAATCACTTCTTGGAACTGTGGAGCAGCATGTTAGTGTTCAAGGGGTAAGCAGGGATGTTTTCATATTCCTATTCTTAAAAACTATTCTTTGGTATAGGTTAAAAAATCTATATCCTAATTAACCCATATTGCTTTAATATTACTGAACTTTCGTCCATCGTCAAAATGGCAAGAAGGCTGTTTTTGGGTGTACTGGCAAAGAAATCTTTTTTTCTGTGAAGTTTTTGTTGTGTGCTGTTTGTTTTGTAATAGAATCTCAATTGCATTTATAGGACCTGACTCTGGAGTATGCTACGGCTACCAACCCCACAGCCATCACACCCCAGGAGTACTTCGATCCAGACTTCGATCTGGAAGGCAGAGACATTGGCCGGCCAATCGAGCTCACCATCAGGACCCAAAAGTAAGTAACAGAGGCTAAAGGAATCACAAGGATGTTGATACAGTTGTTTGTCTTGATGCAATACTACATCCCCGTATCCCATTTCAAATGTAGCTTTTTCACAATTTTTTCCCCCTTTTAGTCGTAAATGCTGAATGCCTTCGGTATGATTTTGCAAACTAGCGTAATGGTAGATGGTAAATGGACTGCATTTATATACGTAGCTTCTTTCCACTCCTTCAAGCACTCAAAGCGCTTTACATTGTATGCCTCACATTCACTCATTCACTCACTGGTGGCAATGGCTGCCACACAGGGTACCACCAAAAAAAACGTATAAGAGAGAAAAATATGTTGAAACCCGCCCATCCAATGCAAAGGAGTGTGCTCAACATTTGGTCTCCTAAGGGGGCGTTGTCCCTCCTTCTTCTTCTCTTTTTGTGGTGTTTGCACAAGACGTCCGCTACCGCCATCTACAGCACTAAGGGGACTCAATTTATTCTCAACCTCAAGATTCCGAAGGTCTCCTAATCGAAGGTCTCCTAAAGGGGCTTTCACCCGACAACACATGGATACCGGAAAAGAACCCGCCTGATTTATCTCTCTCTCATGTACAATTCTCTGGTACCACCCTGCCATCAGGAGCAACTTGGGGTTAAGTATCTTGCTGAAGGACGCATCAATGGGATCAGACAGAGCAGGGCTCGATCCTGCGACCCTCTGGTTGCCGAATGGCTCCTCTACCAACCGGAGCCACCACCGTTGTGATATTTAAACTCCTCCACCAAAATAAAATCCTTCCAGGCCTGAAATGGTGATGCAGAGGCGGAAAGGGATTGCATGTGAGTGGCCGTCGTAGCAATGCCCAGTGCTGTGGCACAAAGCCAGAAGCAGCCGATAAAAGATGGCCGCGTTAATGCACTCCCCACTCGATCTCCCCGCTGACTTCATTAAGGCCTGAATGAGACATCATTTGTTACTCACATCATCCATAGCTCACATCTAATAATGGCTCAGTCTTGCCTCATCTCCAGGGGTGAGATAAACTCCTAAAGTGGATGCATAAGTGGGGTGTGTGCTGTGAGAGATGTGTTTTTGGGCTTACTTTGAGGTTGTGTGTGAGGATGCTATGGTGGTGGCCAGAGAGAGTAGAGAGAGAGAGGTTCCATTGGCCCATTGTTTCCTGGTTCTATTATGGCCCCCCTTAGGCAGACCTAGGCAGACCTAAGGACTGTTCTATTCATTGTAGGAGCATTATGACACGGCCCTTTAGGCAGACCGGAACCTGGTCGCGTTAGGTGCCCATAGAAACCTATTATGTTGGAATATCTCTTAAAGAATCTCTGGTGGTGGTGCTGGAAAAGTGGAAGAGACGCACTAACATTATTGCCTGTTAATTCTTCTTCAAAGTTTTAACTGGGTGCTGATTCCAATACGTATATTCTAGATAGTTCGAAGAATAATTTGCTTTCTTATTCACCCACGATTTATACTGCGCTGGGTACCTGCATCACCGTGTTATGATGTGTTGGCTAAGCGTGTGTCGCATGTCGTGCAACAGGTTTAAGGGCACCTTATAGATTAGCCGGGAGTACCCTCTGTCCCTGGGATACTGTGCTGGACAGCTATGTGATGTGTTTTGCTTTAGCCCTTTAATGTGTGCTGTTCCATCAGTGGAACACTCACTGTAATAGTCAGTGAAAAGACTTTACTACCATAGTACTACTACACCACTATGACATTACAGGGGCTTTAGTCCAACTTGGTCACTTCCGTTCAGGTAATGGCTAATTTTGGCATTTTTTTGCATTATATTCAGCAGTATCCTCTGTCCCTGGGATACTGTTGGACAGCTGTGTGGATAGCTGTGTGTGGTGTGGTCTGCTTTGCCGCTGCATTGGGCAGCTGTGTGATCATGTGTTTTGCTTGGACAGGTTCAAGGGGACGTTATGGATGAGCGAGGAGTACCCTCTGTCGCTGGTGGAGCAGGTGGCGCCCATCATCGAGCTGATGTCCCGCACCAGCACCCACTTTGCCCGCCTACACGACTTCCTCATACTCAGGTTCCCGCCCGGATTCCCTGTCAAAATAGGTAACCAGCCAGTGGTGGGCCCCCCCCCCTATGTTTAACCCATTTAAAGCCTGATGCTGCCTATACGCTGCATTGAGCTAGGTCCCTGGAGTGACATTCAAGTTATTAAGAGTTTGTTGTTAAAAAATGCGGGTATGCTAGAGCTGAATGAACATATTGTAATGTAAGATGAGAGTCCTACCTTTTAAATGCTACTTATTTCGTGTTTTTATGTGCTTCAGAGGCTGAGATATTTAGGCTTTTATAAGCTGAGGGCATCTTTTCCCAAAAAAGGGTTTAGGCATTCAGCAGGTGTGTTTTGCCTTCGGCTTCCATGGGTTAATTGCAAAGCAGTCACCCAGGGCCCATTGCATTGCTTGTGGACTCGTGATGACGTTGCAAGACGTCATCAGAGAGAGTAGAGAGAGAGAGATTCCATTGGCCCATTCTTTCCGGGTTCTACTATTGCAAGGGGGATGAGGGGAAATCCCCCTTTAGGCAGACCTAAGGACTGTTCTTTTCATTGTAGGAGTATTATGACACGCCCCTTTAGGCAGAACGGAACCTGGTCATGTTAGGTGCCCATAGCAACCTCTTACCTTGGCATATCTCTATATACTTAAAGAATCTCTGACGTCATTATAACGATAGAAGTTCAATTCAATATCTCGCAAAAGCGCAATTCAAAAATAATTTTCTCATTTGCAATTGTGATGTTGAATGGGGAAAAGTTCCCCCGTCAGCAAAGCACGAAGCCACAAGCAGAAGTCAAAGAGGGGAGTATGGGGGATGGACCCCCAGTTACATACAGTATGTGGTCGATCATCAAAGATTTGTCTGGTTCCTTGTTTTCCTACAGACAGTTTCTTGCTCCTTAAGCAACAAAGCGTTTGACCATTGACACACATGTGTGTGTGTGTGTGTGCGTGTGCGTGTGCGTGTGCGTGCGTGTGTGTGCTTGTGTCTCTGTCCGTCCTCTCCCACTCCACAGAGATTCCGCTCTTCCACGTGCTAAACGCCCGCATCACCTTTGGCAACGTGAACAAGTGCAGCACGGACGAGCCCATGTCTGCCTCGCCCACCCCGGCCGCCACCCCCAGTGCCACCCCCTTCGTCACGCCTGGTGCCACCCCCTCCACCACACCCGCTGCTACGCCCGCTGCCACTCCTGCTGCTACGCCCGCCGCTACACCCACGCCCTCGGAGGGCAGTGAGGAGAGCAAGGCCATAGGTGAGGGAGGGACACACAAAAGTTGTTTGCAGTGAATGGGGCACCTAAGTCACGCCTACTTTTTGGTTCATGGGGCAGACAGTTGCAAAAAAACAAATGTAAGTGAACGAGGCGAGTCGTGGTGGACTTGTGGTGCATAAGTGGAGGTCCAAGGTTTGGATTGTTGTCGAAAAACCACTGATTTCAACCTCAATAATTATTTTTTGATTCCCTCTGCCCCATGAACCAGGAAGTAGAGGGCGTGACTTAGGTGCCCCATGGCTTGAATAGAACTGTTGCGTCTTAGAAGTTGTTCTGCCATGGAGTAGATTTAAGGAAAGGAAATTGTACTGATCGAATAATAAAACTAGAAATGCACTCAGAGAGTGCAGACCTCCGCCAAGGAAGCTGTTTGATAGAGCATTTGACTATATTATACCCTATTTGATACACCCTAAAAACCTGATCTACTATTTTCTTGGCTAGCAATGGTGAAGAATCTTTTTTTTAAAAAAACTAGTTTCGGTTTGTGATCCGGATCACCACCAAAATTGAATCACTTGTTTCTTTGGTCATTTCCGACAACTATACAAAATTACATCCAAATCCATGCATAAGTTTTTGAGTTACCCCGCTGACAGACAGACAGACAGACAGACAGACAGACAGACAGACCAACACGACCGAAACCATAACCTCCTTGGNGGTAAAAATGTTCTACACCCAGTAAAAACACACTGTAAAATATTTTGAAATTTGGATGAAGTCTACCGGGGCCACCAGCCCCATGAAAATAGAAAATAATGGTGATAGTCAAAATCTTGGAATAGAAATGGACATTTCGGTGCATCAAGCTACCCAATAAAAACATATTGCCTCAGCTGTGTGATAAAAATGTTCTATGCACAGTAAAATCACTCTGTGTTAAATATGTTGAAATTTAGATGAATTCTACTGGGTCCACCAGGCCCATGAAAATACAAAATAATGGTGATAGTGATGGGCAACCTGGATTCCAAAGCTGAAGTCCAGTGCCACATATTCCAAATGACCTACCTAGTTTTACCTTTCCAATTAGGGCAATTGGACAGGTAAAACCAGGTAATTTGAAATCTGTGGCACTGGATTGTAGCTTTTGAATCCAGGTTTCCCATTGTCTTAAAACAGAGGTGGACAAACCCTGTGACACATTTGCCCCAGCCAATATAATGAACCAGCTGATCCTAATTGCCACTTAAGCCAGGTTGATGAGGTAATTAGTTAAATCACCTGTATTGGGAGCACAAACAGAAGGAATATCTAAGCAGGGTGT
The DNA here is from genome assembly GCF_034702125.1 of Engraulis encrasicolus. Lineage (NCBI taxonomy): Eukaryota > Metazoa > Chordata > Actinopteri > Clupeiformes > Engraulidae > Engraulis > Engraulis encrasicolus. Next base: position 23,864,699 of record NC_085859.1, on the reverse strand, counting down.
GTATAAAGGTGCCGTTTCCACGTAGCAGGATATTTTTATAGCAGGGTATTTTTTTGTTCTGTTGAGGTGTAAACGCAACATGTGGATAAAAATTAATCCTCCATTGTAACAAATGCGTTTCAGCCCCCTAAACAGGATATTTTTTTCTCCTGCTTTTTATACCTGGATTTTAAATATCTGCTACATGAAAACGGAAGGCCAACACCAATGCAACAAGGAGAAAAAAATATCCACATATAAAAATATCCAGCTACATGGAAACAGCACCTCAGTCGATCCACTTACACAGACTTCAGTGTCGGGACAGACTAATGGTCAAACTGCTATATTCATATCCTTGCTGCCTTGGACCACTGCTAGTATCAAGCAAGAGATCGCAAAGCTGTATGACTGTTATACTTGTGTTTCACCTGTGGGCCTACAATTCATGGAGGAACATCTGTACTAAAGCTGTGAATGTTCCTTGGAATGACTAGGATACAAGGCAGTCAATACAACTGTATCAAAGAGTGCCATTACTTCTTTATCGCATCGCCTGTGGTAGTATTTCACTTTACTCCATCAGATGAGTACCATAACTTACCTGAGAGGCCCTTGGCAATGAACTCTGGACCTGGTGATACCCATGACATACCTAGAAGTCACTTAAGTACAGGTTTTGGGAAGCCACTCTTTCTAACATCACATACAGTTGTATTGACTACTCTATTGAACTACTGCAGGGATTTCTTGAAAAAACACAAGTCATTCCAAGGAGCATTCACAGCTTTAGTACAGATGTTCCTCCATGAATTGTAGGCCCACAGGTGAAACACACAAATATAACAGTCATACAGCTTTGCAATCTCAACATATTTCACAGAGTGATTTTACTGTGCATAGAACATGTTCATCACACAGCTGAGGCAATATGTTTTTATTGGGTAGCTTGATGCACCGAAATGTCCATTTCTATTCCAAGATTTTGACTATCACCATTACAGGTATTTTCCATTTTCATGGGGCTGGTGGCCCCGGTAGACTTCATCCAAATTTCACAATATTTCACACAGTGTGTTTTTACTGGATGTAGAACATTTTTACTATAGGGCCAAGGCAATAGTTTTTCATAGGGGGCGTTTGATGCACCCTAGCAGAGGTAATAATAAAAAAAACATTATTATTGTAATTAATGTTTTATTAATGAAAGAAAAAAAGGAAGAAGTCCTGAACAAATCTTAACTGTATGTAATATATACTGCATATAAAGGTTTGTGCTGTGATCCTCTTCCTAATGTGACGTAACTGACGCCTCTGTCTGTGTGTGCCCCTCTGTGCCCGGTGTCCCAGCAGGACTGGCGCCGTTTTCGGTGTGCCCGTCGGTCTTCACTGTGCCAGCCCACTACCGTCTCCGCGGGGGCAGTCGGCACATGCCAACCGTCCAGTCCCACAGCCACGAGGAAGAGCTGCTGCAGTACGCCATTCACCAGAGTCTCCTGGAGAGCAGCGGAGTACCCACACCGGTGACTCACACACACACACACACACACACACACACACACACACACACACACACACACACACACACACACACACACACACACACACACACACACACACACACAGCGAGTAGCCATTCACCAGAGCCTCTTAAAGAGCAGCGGAGTACCCACACCGGTGACTCACACTCACACACACACACACACACACACACACACACACACACACACACACACACACACACACACACACACACACACAGTACGCCATTCACCAGAGTCTCCTGGAGAGCAGTGGAGTACCCACACAGGTGACTAACGTGCACACGCACACACACACACACACACAGAGTACGCCATTCACCAGAGCCTCTTAAAAAGCAGCGGAGTACCCACACAGGTGGCTAATACACATACACACACACACACACACACACACACACACACACACACACACACACACACACACACACACACACACACACACACACACACACACACACAGAGTACGCCATTCACCAGAGCCTCTTAAAAAGCAGCGGAGTACCCACACAGGTGGCTAATACACACACACACACACACACACACACACACCATCTCCTGGAGAGCAGTGGAGTACCCACACAGGCGACTAATACACACACACACACACACACACACACACACACACACACACACACCATACGCCCTTGGTCTAAAGACAAAGGCCCGCAGGCCAAATCCAGGCATTGGAAAACATTTGGCCCACCATGAGGTCAGAACAAGTGAGTAAATGTGTGAATTTCGCTAAAACTTCAGTGGGTCATATATCTCCAAAACATTCACAGAGAGCAGATCTTGTGCTAACTGTCTCATAACAGACATTGACAAGAAGGGACAACGGAAAAGCGGAAATCTGTTCTCTGTCCAGACATCTAAGTTGTATCTCACAGGGTTGGGGTGTTGGTTTGACCCACAGGAGACCACTGCCCTAACCCATACATCATACACCAGAGTGTCCTGGAGAGCAGTGGAGCACACACACACACACACACACACACACACACACACACACACACACACACACACACACACACACACGCTGTGGCACACACAGTGTGAAAGCATCCACTATTATGGATTTGATTGTGGCGAATTGAGAATTCTGTTGTCTGTTTCCTTGTGTCAGGAGGTGTCGTGGGGTGATGCCAATGGAACCGTCAATGAGGCCATTCAGAGCAGCCAAAGTGATGGGTGAGCATCGTCTTTTCTGGCTCGCTTGCTTGCTTTGTTTGTTTATTTCCTTGTTTCTTTGTCCCTTTCTTTCTCTCCCCTTATTCCTCTTTCATTCTGTCTGTCTCTCCCTGTCCCTCTCTCCGTCTGTCTTTATGTCTGCCTGTTCTGTCCATCTGCCGATCTGTTTGTCTGCTTATCTGTCGCTCTCTGTTCCATTCGTCAGGCCTTTGTCTTGCCTGCATGTCCCCATCTTACCCATTTTTGGTCGCATTTACCACTCCGTCTACAAATTGATTTAAGGCATTCTCACCTTCTCACCCTCCTGCTAACTTTCCATTTACAGTGATGGCCAACCTGGTCAAGTCATTTGCAATATGTGACACTGAATTGTAGCTTCTGATACCAGGCTGCAGATCACTGGAGTTGTATCCACTTTATTATCCACGGTTACAAGGGCGACACCATTGCTATTTCGGTAGCTGTTGCTTGTGCGAAATCATTCAGAAGAGTTATGGGCAGCCTAAACCTAACACGAACTAGGGAAAACTCATACGGTAGGGACACATACACGCGAATTTGCGAACTTTGCCATTCATTCCTATGAGAGAGGCGAAGGCAGGCGAAGGCAAGCGATGGCAAGCGAAAGCAAGCGAACAGGAGCGAAGCGAAGCGAAATTATTAAAGAAAGTTTAATGTTATGCAAATGAGGAGCGAATTCGCCTGCTGCGGCCCAATCAAATCAACAACATAACTGTTTCATTCCATTTGATTCGGCGTGGCGACCTGATGACGGTTGGATTTCGCCTCTCTTCACTTCGCTTGCTTCGCCTCCTATGTGTCCCTACCGATAAAAGCATCAGCTAAGTGTAATGTAATGTGAAAATGTTTTCTGTTCGGTGCGCCGCTGCCGCCATCATAGGACGCTGTCGTCGGAGGGAGTGCACCTGGACCTGGGTGACACCAGCACGGCCAGCTCGCTGTCGGTGTCCAGCCCCGAGAACGACCTGCGCATGGCCCTGGAGCTGTCTGCCCGCGCCAAGGAGGAGGAGGAGCGCCGGCAGAAGGAGGAAGAGGAGGAGCTGCAGAGGATATTGGAGCTCTCGCTCCTTGACAAGTAGTGAAGGATGGCTGCTCTCACACACACACACACACACACACACACACACACACACACACACACACACACACACACACACACAGAGACTCTGTCTCTCTCTCGCTCTCTCACTCTTTCAATCACTCACACTCGCAGTCACACATACACACACAGATGATGGATTGGAGCTCTCGCTCACTGAAAAGTAGTGAAAGGGGGTCACACACACACACACACACACACACACACACACACACACACACACACACACACACACACACACACACACACACACACACAATTCTGGAGCTCTTGCTCACAAACACACCCACACATACACATACACACGAAAGACCAGACTGGGTGCTGGCAAATTTGTAAAAAGAAAAATGAAAAACAGAGAATTTAACATAGGAGGAGGTGGTGGAGGAGGATAGAGTGAGGGGGAATGGATGGAGTGAGTTTTGTTTTGCCATTTTAAGATTTATAATTTTGTGTCTAATTGAAGCTCTAATAAGTAATTCATTCATTCATTGTGTTCATTTTTTTTTGCCACAGGCTGGCAGTGAATATGCTCGCCGGCCTCCAGTTTATCCTTAACGTGGGATTGAGTCATTTTCACGATAGATGTTTATAACTATTCCTGATGTGGATGTATTTTGAGGCTCTTCTGCTGTGTGATCCGCCATTTTGAAAATATTTTTTTTGCGGGGGGAAAAAAACTATTCCTTTTGTGAAACTGCATATTGCCTCCCTGTGCCTCCCTATGTATTTCCCTCGCCATGATTATTATTATAATTCTGATTTTTTACTCCTGCGTTCTGCCCAGCACGATCAGTCTCCCCCTGTCTTGGCTTGTTAAAAGATGCCGGTATGGTGGTGGGCACTGCAGGCAAGCATGTGGCAGGATATGTGGGGCTCTATTCTTCTCTTGTATGGCTTCTGTCCAGGCACTGAAAGACTGTAAGACATTGTTAGGTGTTTGTCTGTCTGTTTGTTTGTTTGTTTGTTTGTTTGTTTGTGACTGGTGCTGCTCATTTCACAGTGTCCAGTGTGTGTGTGTGTGTGTGTGGAATGCAGTAGTGTGCGTGTGTGTGTGTTGTGCATTCAGAGACTGGGTTTTAGGGGTTGGATATATTATTGTTTCCGGAGGGCTTACGCCTTTAAAAATTGAACATGCCATCTCAGGGTTCCATGGTTTTTTTTCCAGATATTCGAAATAACAGTGACGTTGACACAAGAAGGAAATGGTGTTGAGAACAAAAGAAACCGTCATGGTCTATATGAATATATATCATTGTTGTCATATTTCAACAGACTTGATACATTTGACACATATGAAGAAGAAAACAAAGTAACATTTACATTTAAAAGTAACAGTGACATTTTCATCCTTTTCCCCAAAACATTTGGAGGAAACTTTTTTTTTTTGGTCTGATTTTAATATATTCATTTTTTTTCTCCATGCCATCATCACCAAGCGTGAACATTCACCTCAACTTCAAACACAGCAATAAATACCAGTGTGCCTCTCTCCAGTCACAGACGTCTGCATATGCTTATACATGAATTAAGCAGAAGCAGCACCTGTGAGACCATTACCATTACTACATAGCAGTCGTTGTGTATAGCAGGATTAGGGCATGTGTGCGTGCGTGTGTGTGTGTGTGTGAGTGTGTGAGATGCATGTTTGGGACGTGTTGGTGTGATGTCTCTTGTGTTTTTGGTTTCCAAAATATCCACCCTCGGGAAACCATAACGGTGGAAATGGATGAACTGCCAAACCTTGATCCATTTGCGGATGCCCCTCCCTCCCTCCCTCTTGCCCTGTTATGGCTGTCAATACTGAACCCTTGTCTCCCGTCTCATCTTTTTTCCTTTTTTTTTTTTTCAAAAGTGGAAAGGTTACTTTTTTGTCTTTTGAAAAGCTTCAGTGGCGCTGTGTTGCATATTATCAGATCCAGTCTGATGCTAATATCATGGGTTGACCAATGTCACCTCTTTTGCTTAGCATTGCAGTAGGTAGATGTCCTTAGGGCTGGTAAAAGAAAATCAATTTCTTCTTTTAGTTTTTCCATTTTTGTCATTTTGGAAAGCAATGGTTTTAGGTATTCAGAGCTGTGCTCTTATCAATGCCTGGTAATGTTCTTAAGGCACAGTGAACTGCTATTGCTTATTTTTAATTTGTTTGTTTGTTGTTTTCGTCAAAGAAAACTAAACAAGGACGTGATGATCCGGTCCATCTGGTGGTAAACTAGATCTGCACTGGTGTGTGCTGGGGGCAGTGCAACAACAACAACAACAACACAGACCAAAACCTCTTTTCTTCTAAAGGGAAACACTTACTTCCTCTATTCAAACGCAAGGATGTGAGGGCTAACTGAGTGTTGATTATTATTTTGTTTGTTCTTTAGCTCATAAATAATTATCTATATTAAAAACAGTTTTCCTCCTCTTCTGTTTGTGCTTGGCTGATGAACTGCTGAGGGTCTTAATGCCAAAATTGCCAGAAGGCATCCTCCCGGTGAGCAGATATACGCAATTGTGATTATTTTTTTGAAGCTGATGCAGTAACGGCTGATCTTGATACAGCTTACGGACAGCATGCTTACAGCAGGTCTTAACTTGGCATGTTTGAAGAATACGAGAAAGCATTTGATGAAAACGGTGTATGTTGACACAAATGTGTTTTGTTTCCCCCTCCCTCCTTTAAATAAAAGCACTTTATTTCCATTGATTTATGGTATGACGTATTTATGTCCTGAAAGATTAATTAAAGGAAGAATAAATGACGCAAATGGTTCTATCTGGTTGTCCTTTGTGTCAAGCTGTTCATCAACCAGCAGGTGGAGTTGTAGAGCTACTTCCCTGGTCTCGTGTGGATGAGAAGGAGTGTTGCCAGATGTTTGATAATTATCGTGTTCGTACCATAATTTTGTCCTCTGTACGATCAAAAATACCATGATGTACGATGATTTTGGAGTTGTCATTCAGTTCATTTAGATGCCTTGAAACAGCAATTTGGGTCTTGTACAATAATTTCCTCCCAAAAAGCCCCTAAAAACGATAATTCTGAGGTTTTGGTACGATAATTCAGCATTTTCCATCTGGCAACACTGATGAGAAGCGTGTTTGTGCACGTGTGTATGTGTGTGTGTGTGCTCAGGACAGACATTTGAAAGGGCCCCAAATCCAATGCATACACTGTAATGAGAAGATACATAAGGGCTTCACACGCACACCACTGTTGTTGTGCATTCACATGATGCACAAATGACAGTCAGTCAACACACAAACGCACGCACGCACGCATGTGTACAGAGTGACACACACACACACTCCACTGTTGTCGTGCACATGATGCACAAATGACAGTTGTTCAAAACGCACATATGCTTACACATGCACGCATGTGCAGACACACACACACATGAACACGCTCACACTCCACTGATGATGTGTACATGGTGCACAAATGATAGTTGGTCAAAACACACACACACAAGCGCAGACACACACACACACACACTGCTGTCTTCCTGAGCAGATAAAACCTCCACTGCTCCTCTGTCAGTAGACACAGACACTCAAGAATAATTGAATGAATCGATACATAAAAAATAAAGTAAAAACATAGTGCAGAAAATAGCCTTTAGCTGTAGGACAAGATATGAGTTTAAATGTGGATGTGGATTCCTGCAATGTGTGGTATGGTTGTATAATAGATACGTAATAATAAGTACTATGTAATTTCCTTGTGCATGCGTGTGTGAGTGTGTGTTGCCCAATATGGTGTTTTCAAGACGTGGGACTAGTAAGTCAGCATTGAACTGAAGTAGGCTATGTAGCGCATCACGATTCACGGCATTGTGCATGTGTGTGTGTGTGTGTGTTTCAGGCGTCTGTTCAGCCTCTGCTTAGTTTCCTATCTAATCCATCTAATTTTTTCACATGCCTCCTTCCTGTCAAAGAGAAGTGTGTGTGTGTATTGCATGTGATTTGTATTGTCAGCAGTTATAAGATCAGATTAGGGGATGTGGAGACAAAACAATTAAAAGGTGTATTTGTTAAACTTACAGTAACGTAGTGTGGAAACATTTTTAAACATTCTGTATAAAAGAGAATGAGCACAATCAAGAACATAGATTAATATATGATTACTGGTAACAATACCATTTTTTCCCACCTGTCTAAAAGCACAGTACGGTGCTGTAGTCCCCACTCTGTATGTATCTCTCTATCCATTTCTTTCTCCTTTCCTGTATCAGTCACACACACAGTTACAAATGCACTTACACGCGCACACACACAATCACACACATAGAAATCGCAAAGAAATACAAACACAGAAGATTTTACCATGTGATCTGTCTTTATTGTATGAAATGTGTAAAAGCACAAATTATGGCCTTGTCAAGTTACAGAATAAAGAAAAAAGTACAAATAAAATGAATATTTAGGTAAATTAAAGAAAAAGAACACAGGAAATACTTAATACATCATGAATAGCAAACTATACTGTATATTAATTCAATAATGTAAATGATGGATAAGAGATTTTTGACACGTAAAAACATCTATGACAAACGGCCTACTATAAACAAATTATAACCAAATTCTGAAACACATGTATGAAATAAACTGTTTCATAGGCTTTATAGGTACACATTAAATAAAACAGTATGCAAGCAAACCTATATGAATATGGCCTAAAAAAAAACCTTCATAGCATGCATCATAAACAAGGGGTGTCAGCATTTAAAACAAAGCATGTCAACACATAAAGAAGTAATGTAAACGTGTAAACGATTTGCTATATGTACAGTACAGCTCCAGGCCACTTTATTAGAATAGCATGAAAAAGTTGATTTATTTCCATAATTCCATCAATAATGTTAAACTGTCATGGATTATAGATTCATGGCCCAGTTTTTTAACTATTCCAATCATTAAATTGTTTATTTTTACATATTTTGGTCTTCCAGCTAAAAAAAAAACATGAATTGGGGAATTCGCATCATTAGAATATTGTAATAAAATCACAATTTTCTTCATCAAAATTCGTGTCACATCAAATCAGTTGAAATTTGGTACTTTCTACATAACATGCAATGTTCAATACTTGGTTAGGACTCTCTCTGTCCAAACATTTAACATTGAAGTCAATGGCAGAAACAGTGCATGGGAGTTATGGAAGCCCAGATATCCTTGATGCTTTGCTGTCAGCTGTTCTTGTTTGTTGACCTGGTGTCCCACACTTCACTCTTCAATATACCCTGTAGATTTCCATGCCACGTTTTGGCGCTAACTCACCAGTTTAATTCTAAATCACCAGAAATGAAACCCCATTGAAAATGAATGGGGTTTTATTTCTGGTGAGTTAGAATTAAACTGGTGAGTTAACACCAAAACGTAGCATGGAAATCTACGGGTATATTGGAGAGTGAAGTGTGGGACACCAAGTCAACAAACAAGAACAGCTGACAGCAAAGCATCAAGGATATCTGGGCTTCCATAACTCCCATGCACTGTTTCTGCCATTGACTTCAATGTTAAACGCATCATGGCATTGATTAAGACAGAGAGAGTCCTAACCAAGTATTGAACATTGCATGTTATGTAGAAAGTACCAAATTTCAACTGATTTGATGTGAACCGAATTTTGATGAAGAAAATTGTGATTTTATTACAATATTCTAATGATGCGAATTCCCCAATTCATGGGTTTTTTTAACTGGAAGGCCAAAATATGTAAAAAGAAAAAATTGAATGATTGGAATAGTTGAACAACTGGGCCATGAATCTACAATCCATGACAGTTTAACATTATTGATGGAATTATGGAAATAAATCAACTTTTTCATGCTATTCTAATAAAGTGGCCTGGAGCTGTATACACAGACCACACACACACACACACACACACACACACACACACACACACACACACACACACACACACACACACACACCACACACACACACACAAGAAGTGTGTTGAGTTCAGACACTGTCTTCGGCCTCCTCCACATTATTAGTGAGATCTCCATCTCCACTCTGCTGCGGCTGCTGCTCTCTGCTCTGATCATGATGTCTAGAAGTCTCCTCTCCTTTTCTCCACCTCAGCTTGATCCAGATCACAGCAGCCCCAGCAGTGCACAGCCCAGCAGTGGACCGTATGCTTTGTAGAACGGAGAGTGCACCCCAAACGGATGCCTGTACAGAAGACGGATGCTCCCCTCATAGCAAATTAAGTCATTCATATGTGTTCTTAAGACTCTCCAAGTGTACACTCCACTGTCCTCTGCTGTGAGGTTGGAGAAGTTCAGAGACATGCTGGAGTTGAACTCTGCCACTCTGGCCACCAGATCCTCAGGCATACGCACATCATTCACATCGAAGAACTGGGCTTGTTTCATGTCCATAGACTCTATAATCTGCATCTGTGGATGTATACCTCTCTGACGAAACCACTGGACCTTGATCAGATTCTTAGAGTCATTCACATATGCATCAAGACGGACACTTTCACCATGAGAGAAAGTCACATTCACAGGTAACAGTTCAATACACACTGAGAGCCAGATTTTACTTAAAACTAACTCACGACGCTTACACATGTAGAACCCAGCATGTTGCTGGGACAACGAGGACATGAACAGGGAATAATTCCCAGATTGGCTTCCATTCAGCATGCACAACCCTTCCCGTGGGTGGGTCAGATTGCTGATGATTGTGCCCAGCTTAGTATGTGCAGACCACTGCACTTGTTCAGGAATATCACCTCTGAAAGTGCAAGGAAGAGTGACATTCTCCTTTTCACGAGTGGCTGTAACTTGGGTAGCTGGCACCACCAACTGGAAGTTAACCTCGTCACATTGACCCCTTCTCCACCTTGCGCATCTGTATGTTTCACTGTGTCCAATCCCTGCCAGTGTAACCACGGAGCTGTTGGGGTCCACCTGCAGCCTGCCCTGTAGGTGTGGCACCAGGGGCTCCAGAGAGGAGCTGGTGTCCAGGACCAGAGTCGAATCTGTGTTGTAATCATAACGGTCAAAATCATAACGGTCATATTCATACAGTCGCACACTGCTGTCATTCGCCACAGTCGAATCAGACCTGCACAGCACAGTGCTTCCATTTCTAAAATATACAAAAGAAGCCCGTCCATCTAGCCTGGTCCTGAACATCCCATAATACTACCATTTCAGTTCATATTTATGAGCCAATCCTTTGGCGGAAGTACATGGATGGCTTGCAAGGCTACCGTCCATCTACCACGCAGACGGTAAGAGAGTAGACGACGCTTCCAATTGGTCTGCTTTCTGTCCGTTCTTCCACCCTGTAGTCTGCAGTCTGGGACATGGCGAGGTTGTTTAATCTGAAACGGTTCCCTTCACAGGTGATGTCGTAGCCATCTGGTTGGGGGACGTCTGGCTGTGAGCAGTTGACCAGAAGTAGGTCTCCATCATCATAAATCCTGTACAGCAGCAAGTCAGAAGACTTATTGAAGACATCATCCGCCTCGGAGGAAATAACGAAAAAAGCATGACCTCCTTGAGCCCCAAATAACTGCAATGGAGCCGATCTGGCCTGGACAATGGTGATGAACGCCAGCAGGAGAAATGCACTCACACACTCAGCTGTTGCCATTCTGAGATCCATGTTGCACTTAGTCTTTGTGTGGCGTTCTGAGGTCTGTGTTGCTCTGTGTTAAATATTTGTGTCGTTCTATATGTCCGTGGGCTTGCATTTGTATCCGCTGAGGTGTGTATGTGTGTGTGTGTGTGTGTGTGTGTGTGTGTGTGTGTGTGTGTGTGTGTGTGTGTGTGTGTGTGCATCTGCATCTGCGTGTGTGTGCGTGTGTGTGTAGGGGCGTGGGTGTACATTTTGCGAGACTACAGCTGGATGACCTGTGTGTGTGTGTGTGTGTGTGTGTGTGTGTGTGTGTGTGTGTGTGTGTGTGTGTGTGTGTGTGTGTGTGTGTGCAGGGGTGTCTACAGGGGGGTAAAGTGTGACTGAGTCACCAGGGCCCCATGTATATAGGGAGCCCACACACAGTCCGATTTATGAAAATACAGTATATGGCTGGTAGGGCCCATTGGAGATGACTGTACATAGGGCCCTAGAAGTTGCTGCTACGCCCCTGCGTGTGCGTGTACGTGTGCGTGTACTTGTGTGTGATGTCCTGCACCGTCACTCTCTGTACCTGATCAACTGTGGAGATTGAATAGAACTAATAGTTATCACAAAACTGTCATCTCCAGTGTGTGTGTGTGTGTGTGTGTGTGCTTTCCTGTGCGCTCATTCTGTGTTCATTTCATGGAAATTGAATACAACTTTAGTTATCACGGTTCTCTGTTCTCGTGAAATGGCAAGGTGTTTGTGTGTGGGTGTGACCTAAGACTAAAGTTGAAGACTTGACTTTTGTCAAGATGCCATTCTCACCTTTACAAATAAAAGTTGAACATCCATGTCTGAGTTGCTCCGGATATCCTCCTTCTTTCCTTGAACTACGTGAGTCCTTCGCATTGACGCACCAGATGATGAGATACAGGAGCATGGAGGATATGATGCTTTTTCTACTATACACGTAACTCTGGGTAAGCTAGATATAACACTGGGTTTAAGTCTCATTCCTTAGATCAGTGGTTCTTAACCTTAACCCCCTTACCTGTGCTCAAGACAAGTTGTGTTTTAAGTGATTATTTACTTTGCACGAGGGCCTGATTATAATGTTTGCTTGCAGAATTTTGGGCACAACCTCAACACAAACAAAATACCGTGAACCCCTTGAAATCTCTGGCGCACCCCTGGTTAAGAACCACTGCCTAAGATGACCCAGACCAAAAACACAGACCATGTCATGTTATGCAAAGGAAAATAACAATAAAAGAAATGCCTTACAGCCATAAAGATGCTGCCATGAAGATGTGCTGACCTTGAAAAACCAACCAACAAAAGCCTACATAGTGTTTCCAGGCCAGTATGGATACAATCCAAAATATTCCTGGCAATCAACGTGCAGACATTGCAACAGGTGTTAGAAAGTAGAACAACAGCATTTTTGACTATAGTAAACAAGAAAGATCACCGCACACTGCTGGACTTGATTTTGCTGCTTTTTATTTGATTAATCAGCAAAATCAAGTCCACCAGTGTGCGGTGATCTTTCTTGTCTACTGTGGATTACTGATGACTGCACTTCACCAGCACCTGGAACCTGGCTGTGCATAGGAGTTTCAGATCTTAGTTCGGTATTGGATAAGCTGACTCAAACATTGAACTTTTGATGAAGGCCTACTCATTGTTTTGGGGACACTATTTGGGAAACAGTAATTCTGTTTAAATTTCCTATCTTTTTGTTTGTTTGTTTGTTTTTTTGCTTGCTTATCTGCCTTCGGCCTCACAAATGTTGCACTCCATTTGAGGGAAAACTTTATTCAGTTAATTTGCCTTCAGAGATTTTGTTTTCAGTTCACTGACTCACCATCTCAAAAGTTTCATGTCATGTGTGATATACAGGGGTGGCGCACAGGGGCGTAAAGTGTGACTGAGTTACCAGGGCCCCAGGGCCCCATGTACTGTATGGGGCCCACACCGTGTCTGATTCGTGTAGATATACTGCTGAGAGGGGTCCAGAGCTGATTGTACATAGGGGGTGCATCCCAATATGTGACCTTGCCTCCTCCACTTGCTTCTCGTCATGATGACATCACTGACAACAGCATTATATTTCAATATCTTGCAAAAGCTCAATTGTAAAGTCTTTTTCTCATTTGCAATTGGGATGGTGAATGAAATGTTGTGGCGAGGCTGACAGCGGGGAAACTTTATCGTTTTCTCCACGGAGGAGGGGCCAGGAGGCGGGACGAGTGTCTGATTCATGTAGATATGTGGAGGAGGCAAGGACACACATTGGGATGCACCCAGGGCCCGCCCCGCAATTTGCTACTACGCCCCTGGTGACATATACTTAAAAATGAAAGACAGTGTAGATCTGTGGTTCTCAACCTTTTTTGAACAAACAACCCATTGACCCTCATCATTAGCCAGCCATAAAGCGCTCAAGAGACTGTGCTCATCAGTACCGGGTGAAGTCCAAGTCCAGAAAAGGGAGGAAAAAGCAGAGGCACTCTGAGACCTGAAAAAAAATATTAAAAAGGCTTTCACATAACATGGAAAATCTGTTTTAAAACACATGGACCTACAGTGTGTGTGTTGCAGCCATTTTGACCCAAGTCTTTGCCCCGGACAACTGACCCGATTGCACATACACGCACACGCGCACGCACGCACACACGCACGCACGCGCGCGCACACACACACACATGCACACGCATGCACGCACACACACATGCACACACACACACACACACACACACACACACACACACACACACACACACACACACACACACACACACACACACACACACACTCACACAACCTGTCGACCATCTGTGAAAGACAGAATGAATGAGTTAATGTCATATTCTCTCCGCTGTTTATGTTTTCTGAGAAACTGGAATGGCTGGACATGGCAGTGGACTAAACATAGCCCTCATCATCACCACTACCCACACTTCGATCCAGCCATCTGCACCCTGCACAAAGCAAAGCACCAGCCAGAACAGGTACCACATCAGAGCTGTGCATGGTAACCCAGTTAAGCCAACATGAAGATATTACAGTAGGCTACTGTGTGTGCTCATGTTCTGAATCTGAGTAACACCTTGATGGTCAAAACATAGCTCTTCCATGGAATACATGACAGGAAAAACGAGGATTTCAAGCATGCACCACTCTCAGTCAAAAACCTGAATCAGCCTTTATCCTGAACCTTGACCAGGTCACATGAAGTATATGACAGTAGCCTACTGTGTGTGGTCATGCACTGACTTCTGGCTGTCATTGAGCAGGGATGATCTCTGTGGAGTATGGAGGAACACCAATGACAAAACTGGAATTGAATATGCATGTAAAAACATGGAATATGCATCATAAATAAATAAAATGTCTCAAATATGTATAGATGAAAGGAAGAAAACATATCGTTATACTTCATATTACTGTGCTGTTACATTAATTGTACAGCGTAACAAGTATGTAACAACACATAACATTATGGACTTGCACTACTGTATATATCTACAGGGGTTGGACAAAATATCTGAGACACCTGTTATTTTAGTGTGGGAAAATTCATGGCTCAAGTGGACCAGCCTTTTGGCCTAACTTCATTAATTGCACATTCCACCAACAAAGTGAAGTGTACAGGTTCAATTAGCAGGGTAAGAGCACAGTTTTGCTCAAAATGATGCACACAACATTATGGGTGACGAATCAGAGCTCAAAAATGAGAAATTCTTGGTGCGCTGCAAAATTTTGAGCAAAACTGTGC
Source organism: Engraulis encrasicolus (assembly GCF_034702125.1). Taxonomy (NCBI): domain Eukaryota; kingdom Metazoa; phylum Chordata; class Actinopteri; order Clupeiformes; family Engraulidae; genus Engraulis; species Engraulis encrasicolus. The sequence continues at coordinate 23,849,506 of NC_085859.1, read as the reverse complement.
TCTTAGTCTTACCCTGCTAATTGAAACTCCCCACTTCACTTTACTGGTGCAATGTGCAATTAATGAAGATTGGCCAACAGGCTGGTCCACTTGAGCCATGAAACTTCCCACACTAAAATGACAGGTGTCTCAGGTATTTTGTCCAACCCCTGTAGGTATGTACAATGCAAGTACATATCGTAAGCTGATGAACATGAAAGAGAAGCGAAAGCCCACCAGAGTTTGCATTGCAATGCATTGCATTTATGCCTCACCCGTGCAAGGAGGTAGCCCCAAGTGGCGCCCCAAGGGGGCAGTGCGGTGGGACAGTGCCATGCTCAGGGTACCTCAGTCATGGAGGAGACGAGCACCTTATTAATTACTGCCCCATCAACCTGGCGGGTCGCGAGTCGAACCGGCATCCTTTGGGTCTGACGCCCTAACCACTTACCCATGACTGCCCATGTATTTCCACGAAAAATGTTACCAAGATGTTGCATTACAGAATTATTACATCTATCAAAGGTGTTTGTGGATCAGTGCTACAATTTAGATTCATCTGTGTGTTTACAGCTGATGTACTCTGAGTTGCGTGGAAATACATAATGGTAGTAACTACTTAATTTTCATTAAGTAGACAACATTACATTAAAACAATACAATTTCACAAACATATTTGGGTCAAAAGAGGACAGCACCCCAAACTTCATTTCAGCATGCCGTAAGAGCAACCATTTACTAATCAGTTACACACACACACACACACACACACACACACACACACACACACACACACACACACACACACACACACACACACACACACACACGTATGTCCACAAACATACTGCGTTGGCCTAATCCATCGCCAAGGCCAAGCAAGTGTAGAGAGTGCACATGTACTAATGCAAGATACTTGCTTAGGAAAGGCCCTTGAGATTCTGGAGCTGACGTGATGCACCCCCCCTCACCCCCCTTCCATTGACATAACATGGCTGAAGAGCGGCATGCTGTGTGGTGCGGTCCATGGATGCACTCTGTTGCCATGGCTCTGCGTTAGGAGGATGGGCTCTCAGCTCCTCTCGACACCTTTTGCACACGGCACTAATGACAGAACAAACATGTTTGAACTACGGGGTGCTGATATGACTGACTGGTGGTGGTGCATGGGGGCATGTCAGAGAAGAGAGGGTTTGGTAGGACATGAGGGGGGGGGGGTGTTGCAAAGGACTTCTTTTCACATACAGAACACATACCTTTAGTTATGCAGCACAGACAAATGGTCTACTGTATAAAGGCAAGTTTAGCCAATGTGCTTCTACAAACCTACACAGGCCTAAAAACGTAAACACTGTGCGGCAGCAATTCAGTTGCAGAAAAAATGATTGTTACTATCTTCTCAAATTGAAACGTAAACATAGCTTGACTGAGTAAAATAAAAAATAAAATAAAAAAGCGCACAAGTGGCTAAAACAGGGGCAGAATTGCTAATTTTCTGACTATGGTATGGTGGTAGTAATATGGTATAGTAATTGGGGGGGGGTTGTTTTTGCATGTTTTTTTACTCAAAGACCAGTTTTATTCTTATACTGCTGAACGGATAAAAAGTCTTACTTGTAAGATGCAGGTATGGTCTTGAACTTTTTTGTGGTATGGTAGGACCTGAGACAGCTTTCTTGTCTGTGCAAGGACAGATTAAAGAATCAGGGGCCTCTGGGCACCTAATTTGAACCTGTTAATCAGTTAGCTGGAGAATTGTTTCATGGTACGCTACTACTGTGTTGAATAGTGAGCCGCTGAGGGACTGTCAAGACTCTGACCTACTTTTGGTGAAATTGTCACCAACAATGCACAGTAATTAACAATAAACACATTTCTAGCATAATTCATGTCTCCCTGTTCATTGTCAAAACGCTACCTGTGCTGTATCTGGATATTGGTTGTTGTACAGGACATTCCCAATGATTTGGAAAGAAGATAAGACAGGTGTTCCCTAACTTTACCATGACAAGGAAGGCCCCCCCACATACTGGTGTACTATAGCCAAGGCCCCCCTTACATGGGTTGTGCACCTCCTTTCACAGCCAGTCTTTTAATTTAATTTGAATCATTAATGCGGTTCTTAATTAATGAGAATATTGCGTGGATTATTTTTGTTTATTTTGGTGTGTATTTATTATCAAATTATTTATTTTGTTTGATTTAATTTTTCTTCCAACTTGCTGCGGACCTAGCCTAGAAATCTAGACGCCCCTAGCGACCGCAAATTGAATTTGCTCCCGGGGGCTTTTTGCTGTACGGGTCTGGCTGCGCTAGGCTACTGCGGACCCCCTAGCACGCACCCCTTGGTTGCCTGCCCCCCTGGGGTCCCCGGCCCCCACTTTAAAAACCACTGAGTTATGCAACAACCAAATGTCATAGAACATGTCAGATTTATTCCACAACAGCAATCTATTCAGAAACAAGCTGTAATAACAATAAATACCAAATAAGTGTGATAAATAATATACGTTCTCATCGAAAAATATAGTGCACAAATTTATATATAAAAGTGAAAACAACAGTAGAAAGTGATCTAAGGTGGTAAAAGCAAACTAAAACATGTAGGGCTTGTACCCTATGAACCTGTATCAAATAATGCGCTACAACTTTAATCAACTCAATATTTTGCTGTCAGTGCAATTGAAAAGGGGAACAATAAAAATGATTGCAAAAACAATCTTCAGGCAAGGCAAGCTGAGCAGAGCCCATGGATGACACTTTAATAACCCATTCCCCATCTTTGATTTCATATGGCTTAAAGGCAAACTATTTGAATGCAGCTTTGCTACCGTCCATTCACAATTTACACCACTGGGCTGGCCGACTTCCCACATATCCCAATAGTGAGAGAAAATAGCCAGCTCAAAAGAGTGGGGTTGCATGGTTCACTTGCGATTGCCCCCTCCCCCCGTCGCCAAATGAATGATGTTCCCAGAGACGGACGCAGGGCAGTTTCACCGTCGACGCACAGGTTTGTAAACGCATACCGCCATTACGATCATCACGACCAGTAGGACGCTGAACACGCTCACCAACAGCACTGCAAAACACAAATGCACATACACAGCATACCATTAACAGAAATAAATAAAATGGTTAGGTGGTGGTGTTTGTATGCGTGTTTGGGCCTACAGCCGTTTGCCGATGCACTGTAGGTTGCGCAGTCTGTTGTTTCCGGATGTTGCTTACCCAGGTTTTGATTCTGTAGCACCACATACGGTCTTTCGCTAAGTCTAGATTCCCCCAGTTGACCGTTCACGGCAATTAACATGGTCCATAGACACATGAGAGACTGTAACGTATAGAGAGACATATCTGGCATCGTTTATGCTAGTATGCTACACAGCGCGCAGGTTCAATCAACATGCCAAAAGCTGGGAATTATCGCGGCATCGGATAGGCTGGGAAGGTGAGGCGCAGGGAGTGCTGTCAGGATGGTGACATATTTTGTTTCCTCTGGGTCCTAAGACCTACCAGACTCCAAGGATGGAGTTGCCATAGTAAAATAAGCTAAATGCGCGCGGATATATGCTGTTATTTGCTAGGCCCTATTTTGCGGATAGATGCTGTTAGAATCCTGTTAAGACATTGTAATACAGGGTTGTAGTAATCCATTTCGTCTTTTTAAAATATTGAAAAAGCAAACAACAAGAACGTTATTGTTGTGTCATTGTAACACAGCACAGTGCTAAGGGCCACACAGCACAAGGGCCAAGAGGCAGCCCCAAGGGGAGTGTGAATGCAGGTGACAAAATAAGCAGTCCAGAGTACCAGTCGTGGAGAAGGAGAATGGAGAGAGCTGGTTGTGATACCTCCCACCCACCTGGTGCTGTCAGGTAGGGAAGCTGGCCCAGTGACAAGCGGGGCAGAGAATTGGGTCCTCAATACACCGTGTATAGAGTGGGGGTGGGGGGCTTTCATTTGCCTTTGTCCTGGGCCCAGCCAAAGCTGTCAGCGGCCCTGGGGCAGGGAGAAAGAGGGCCCAGAACTGGGTCCTTATTACATTGTATGTAATGGGCTGGGGGGCCCTTCAGACGACTTTATACTGTCAGCGGCCCTGGGGGCCACACACACACACACACACACACACACACACACACACACACACACACACACACACACACACACACACACACACACACACACACACACACACAGCATTTCATTTCTAAGGTCTTCCGGATGATTTGGAATTTCAGTCATTGTTATGACACCAGCCATTTCACTGTGCTTTAGAAAAAAAGTTGATCAATCTCAAGAGGGCGATCCTTGAAAATAAATGAACAAACAAATAATATTAAAAAAATGAACAATTTATTCCAAGTCTATGTCCGTAGCGAGGGCAGCCTTGTGCGCTCTGTTCTATAGCCTGGACTGCAGGTCTGAGACTGGCAATAGAATAGGCAGAGCAGAGCTGTCACATTGCGCACAACGCACAGCCTCTCACGAGGCTCACATGATAAAGGTGCCAGTGGGCCCTGAATCCATTGAGCTCTCTTCTCTGTGTCCCTTTCATGTGTATTTTTTTCCCCCTGTGGGAGGGATAAAGGTTGGCTACAGCACACCGCACCGCAACCGCACCAGCACACACAAAGGCCTTTGATCACAAGTAGCTAAATAAGGAATTACATTATCTCCTGTGTGGAGAGCTCTGCAGTGCCCAGTACCCATACCTGAGGTTCACCGCGCACTGGGCTGGCAGGACCGCTGACAGCTAACGGTAGGCCCCGGACAAAGTCATTTGAAAGGACCCCCTCCCGACCCCAATACATGTGATGAGGACCCAATTATTGCCCCCCCCCCCCCCCCTCTCTCTCTGGGCCTGGGTCAACTGACCCCTTTGTCCCAACCCCCCGTTGGCGTCTCTGCCGGCGATCAGGCGAGTCATTGAGGAGGCCTCTCTTTAATGAAACATCTCATTAAGGCATTAAAGCCATGCTGCTCTTTTTTTGTCATCCGCCGTCCCCCTCCTTTCTCTCTCTCTCTCTGTCTCTCTGTCTCTCTCTCTCTCTCTCTCTCTCTCTCTCTCTCTCTCTCTCTCTCTGTCTCTCTGTCTCTTTTCACCATGTTGTAAATTGATGCACAACAGGTTGTGCTTCTCCCTCTGCTTGATGCAAAACAACATGTTAATTAAGGAGCCTGCCTGAAGTGTGTGTGGCGCAGAATGCAAGCGGAGAGGAGAGGAGAAAAGAGGAGCGAAGAGGGAGAAGAGACAAATAGAGAAGAGAAGAGAAGAGAAGAGAAGAGAAGAGAAGAGAAGTGTGAGGAGGAGAGGAGAGTGAGGAGGAGTGAAGAGAGGGAGAAGCAAAGAGAGTGGGGAGGAGAGGAGAGAAAGAGTGAGAGAGAGAAGTGGACAGGAGAGAGAAGAGGCGAAAGGAGGAGTAACTATGGTCCATAGAATAACATAAATAATAATATTGTATACCATTCAGACCTTGATACCACTGTGCAGAGTTGTATATTCCCACCCTGAAAAACAGAATTTAACCTTATGTCCTTACCTTAGTGTGGGGAGAAAAAAAACATGGCACTGGCAAGCCCTTGTCCAGTCAGTCACTAGAGAATAACACTCATTTTATGTCATTTTATTTATCATTCACCGAAGAGAAATTTTGAAAATCCACATATAACATACTTAACACACACACAGAGCACTTCTCCTCTCACACGTCACATTCATATTATAATCTGTACTTATATTTTTGTCATTATGCATCCCATAGTTGGTAAAGAGTTTGATAACACACATCATACAATTATACATATATTATTAAATCTTAAATACATGCTTGGCTTTGAGACTAGTTTCTTCTGAACTCACAAAAGAACTTCTTTTTGAACAGTCTTTTTCATGTAAATTACATGGTGAAAATAGTGATATAAAGTTACGTTTTGTAAGTCTGGAGAGGCAACATATCAATACAGACAGTACAATTCTTTGACACCTCTACAATACATCAGTTAAGGCAGAAAACAAT
>NC_085859.1:23813507-23838507 GCF_034702125.1 Engraulis encrasicolus | reverse complement strand
CCTGGACATCTTTGGTTAGTCTGACCCATCACACATGCACAACACAGGCTGCTAATGTACTATATCGCAATATGCTCAATCCACTTTCTACATTGAGGCATCATAATCATTAGCCCCGAAAGATTAGTGGCCCATCGGTAAAATGACCTGGTAACACTTTAGAGTAATGGATGCAAAAAAGCATTATAAAGATTTAATAAATAATTAACTATTGATGAACAAAACATTAACAAACGTTTGTAAATGACTAGGAAATGTAAACAAATGCTTGTAAATGACTAGGAAATGCTATGTTAATATTTTATATTTATCAAACATTTACAAGTTGCTTGTAAATGAATAAAATACTCTGTTATAAGGTGTGTAAAATCTTGCAGATATCATTTGTAGATATTTTATAAAGCATTAATAAAGCTTAGTTAATAATAAAAAACATTTGTTAATGTTTTATTCATCATTAGTTAATTATTTACTGAGTCTTTACTAAGGAACATTATTATAAAGTGTTACCAATGACCTGTATGTCAGATTACCAGTCCAACCCTGGAAAGCTGAAAGGATCCACACTTTGAAAAGTGACCAGACAAGTCATTCGAAAAACAGACCAACTGTTTCATACAAAGCATATATTTCATCCCTATGTTTATTCTCAATGCATATCTCACATATGCTTAGGTTTTCTCTTTGTCAACCAAATGTCAAGCAAGACAGACATAAAATGTAAAGAGAAATGCCACCAGCAACAGACAATGTCGAAAATACAACTGCGTAGGCTTTTTCATGCGCATTGGTGACATTTGTAAAAATCCAATTTAACCCACAATGCTTCATAAGATGCATCATTTTTCTGTAAAATATATATACCTAGCATTTTTAAACAATCCTATTGTCTTTGTGTGTGCACTTGTATTTTGTATTTGTGTTCGTGTCCATGCGTGCATGTGTGTGTGGGCCGTGTGCATGTGTGCATGTGCGCATGCGTGCGTATCTGTGTGAACTTCACGTAAACACATTTATCTTTGTTCCCCTTTGCTGGAGTGGTGTGGTGGAGCAAGCTCATAGTGAAAATGTCAGCGCTTTCTGTGGTAGCTATAGTTCACCACAGGCGAATTAGACAGCACATACTGTATGCAAAGCCAAGGCACCCTGCAATATTAGATCATACAGGCCAATAGAATTGACATTTTGCACAGACGGAGGTTGGAAAACAATAAGGGTTACAACAAGGTGATGCAAAAGGGCAATAGGGTATTTTCTAGTGCAGGGGTTTTCAAAGTGGGAGCCGGATACTCCTGGGGGGGCGCGAGGAGGTGCTATGGGGGGCATGGCAGGTTGGCAGGAAAAGCATAGCATAACAAATTAAATCTTTTTAATGAATTAAATAACTAATCTACACCAAAAAAATAAAAATAAAACAAAATTAATTGTATTCCCATTAGTTAAGAACAGCATTATATTGCATCTCTGAACTGACTAACAGACCTAGACTAATGGTTGTGAAAGGGTATGCACAAAAAATAGTGTGGCACGACCCATGTAAGGATGGCCTTGGATGGAATATACTGGCATATGAGGGGCCTTGGCATGGTAAAGTATGAGAATGCCTGGTCTAGTGTATTACTACTACTAGACCAAGAAATGGAAGTTAGTTCAGGCCCCAGAGACTGTTAAGGGTAGACTGCAGACTATTCTTCACAACATTCAAGTTTATGTAGATGTGCATACTTTACTTATATTATTGCCACACGTGCCTTCAAGTATAAGGATGGGGCCAGGGCCGGCCCAAGGCATAAGCAAACTATGCGATGGCTTAGGGCCCCCACATCCCCAGGGGCCCCCTGTGAGTGGCAGAGTTCCAGGAAGAAACAAACTCTCATTTTCCCTAGTCACACATTTCTTTCTCATGCACCACTTACTGCCACAATGGAAAAAGGAGCCAATGTTGTGATAAATGGGTTGTTGTTCTGTTTTGTCCAACAAGTGCAGTGCATGATGGGTACATGATCTACAGACGGCCTACAAATGACCTTAGTTCCTAACCCTGACTCGAGCAAGTAAATGAAGCGTATGAAGCATCTGATGTTGAGAAGGTGGTGGCATGCAGGGGCCCCAGATTAATTTTTGCTTAGGGCCCCATAAAGGCTTGGGTACCACACTACACTGGATGCATGAAGTCATAGACTTATCTGATGCAATAATTAGCTTCCGCTATGGAACTGGCTAGACCAGACATGATGGAAGCACAGCTAGCATTCTAAAAAATATATATCCCATACCTTTTTATTATACTTTATTTTAGATGCAACGACTTAAAGGGGTATGCCACTATGTTGGGGCTTAATACAGTTAAAATCGTTGGCCTGGGTTTATAAAGGTGGTTAAGTGTCTTATTTTCCATGTTAAGCATTGTCTTGCTTTAAGACAAGTTAAAAGAGGGAGAATGTAGCTAAGCTAGTGAAAGTCAATGGATCCGTGTAGCATTGTAGCATGCTACATGGATGCATTGACTTTCACTAGCTTAGCGACATGGTCCCTCTTTTAACTTGTCTTAAAGCAAGACAATGCTTAACATGAAAAATAAGACGCTTTACCGCCTTTATAAATCCTGGCCAACGATTTTAACTGTATTAAGCCCCAAAATAGTGGCATACCCCTTTAAAGTAACGCAAAGCAACCAGTGCAGCCTTAGCATATATAAAGTATATTCAGGATATTCAAGATTCTGAAATTGAGAACTTATATGACAGCTTATACCCTTTATGTTTATTGAATGTTATATGGAATGGTGGAACGGTGAAGAGAAACAACTAATGCATGTTGAAAGACATTCCCGAGTTACAGAAACGTTTTCAAGGTTTCAGATGTTTTTTCACGATATGGATCAGGCAACTCAGCCTGAGCCTAACCCATCAGAAAACCACTACTGTACAAAGCAATGCTCATTAGTACAAATACTTGGGAATTTGTGTACTCATTTCCAACTGCTATTAAAACCCTATGTGATCAATAAGATGCATGTGATCACGTACTGCATACGGGCATATGCCCTTTTGCAATCGCTGTATTGTTCACTTCAGTGATATTGGCAATATGTCGATCACTGTGTATTCATGCATCTGTGTGTGTGTGTGTGTGCGTGTGTGCGTGTGTGTGTGTGTGTGTGTGTGTGTGTGTGTGTGTGTGTGTGCGTGTGTGCGTGTGTGTGCTTGTGCGTGCGTGTTTACGTGCGTGCGTGTGTGCATGTTGAAGGTAATTCCATAGTTAACTTACAGCTAGGAAGGCTGGGCTGATGGCCACCCAGCAAACCTTCCAGAAGAGGCCAGGAGTATAGCCCAACATGGCCTTGATGTCATTGCTGAACCTCTGGATACCTGCAATGGCAGGACAACAATATAACCAAAAGTCAATTCAGTAGATAATTATGAACCTGTGTCCTTCTCTTTCTGGATGGTCTCTGTTCAGTTCCCTAGTACTGTTTTCAGGCTGGCCAGGAAGGTGCCCGTGCCTGTGCCTGCACAAGTTATGTTCGGAACTTAAGTGCTTACCCCCGAACCACCCGCATTCATACCAGGTTCTGAACTTTTCGGCACATGACTGTGAGTTACCCGGATGAACCTCTTGACGTTCACGTTGTCACCACGGTTTGTGGAGAAAAAACAAGTATTATTATTATTATAGTATTATTTTTCAGTTCACATCGCAAACCAACTTTCCAGTTCTCAAACGCTCACACCTGCAGCATGAACACTCCGGCCGGTTCAAGATTAGGTATGGTTCTCTGTCGGCCTGAACGCGCCTTATGAGAAACAATTCCACTGACCAGTAGGGTTACCAAATACAAAAAGTGAAACCCCACCTGGGAAACTGCTTGTCATTGTGACTCAGCACTCCACAGCACACAGTGAAATCGCATTTATGCCTCACCCGTGCAAGGGGGCAGCCCAGTGGTGTAGTCTACGTAGAACGCGGGTATACGGAGTATACCCACTTCTAAATTTCAGGGATTTCAGTATACCCACTTAAAATTGATTGCTCCATTATTTTGAATAGCACAAATATACACAGTATACCCACTTCAAAAAAATGCTCAAAGTTACAATATACCCACTATAAAAAAGTAGACTACACCACTGGGGCAGCCTGATAACGGCGACCCAAGCAAGCAGTGTGACGGGACAGTACCATGCTAAGGGTACCTCAGTGAGGGAGGAGGATGGGGGAGAGCACTGGTTAATTACGTACTCCCCCCACCAACCTGGCGGGTCAGGAGTCGAACCACTAACGTTTGAGCTACAAGTCTGATGTCCTAACCGCTTACCCGTGACTTCCCAAACTACAACTTAGTGCTGCATTAAAACGAACGCACGTTGTTTCATACCAAAAGCCATAGACAGTAATGTGTTTTCTTCAACATTACATAACATATTGAGAAAGGAAATGGAACTAATGCACAATTTAAATGTTTTTTTTTTCCGAGATAAGGAAACATACGATAGCACTCACCATAGAACCAGGATACCGCAATGGCCTCCAGGAAGCCTACAGCGATGATGGAACAGCCCACACCAAACTCCTCCAGAAGCTTGACCACATAGGCACCTCCCTGCTCAACACAAGCAGAAGTCATTAATCATTATGAAGAAATTATGAATTATGAATAACTGCTAATGTTACTTTATATTTAGCTCATGCTTTTATCCATAATGACTTGCCGTTTTTTTAGGTTCAGGGTATTAGTTACAGTCCCCGGAGCAAAGTGGTGCCCTGCTCAAGGGAACTCGACCAAGTATTGAGGCGCAAGGAGAGGTAAAATGTGGGATTCAATCATGCAAACCATTTTCAAATAGCCCACAAGCCCCCTTGGCCATGGGCCATGGCTACCTCGTGCTAATGTTAACCCTAACGACATAGGCACCACCCTGCTCAACACAACCATTATTCATCAATCAAAGTTGTGTGCCAGCCATGAGGATTTGTGTAATGGTAAGAGAACATTTGGAGAACATTGATGTTAACATTAGAGTTCTGGGTGTGCTTGAGTTCAAACACACAAACATGCATGTATGCACAGCCCTATCGCACGCACGCACGCACGCACACACACACACACACACAGACACACACACACTTCCATGTGCATGTGCACACAGAGACACGCACATTAGCGGGCACTATGTGTGCACACACAAACACATACACTCATGTCTAAAAGAGAGTCCTAAAAGATGGCGAATGAAGAAGCCATGGCACTCACGTGTGTAAGGGTACTGAGAGAGCCCAAAAAGCACACCACAACAAGGCAGAGAACGAAAAGCTCTCTCCGATGGGACAGGTAGTTTGGGTACTCATCCATCACAGCTGTAATGATGGCCTCCAACCCTCCAAACTGAGAGATGTAGAAGAAAAAAAGAAACAGCGTTGGTAGCCTCTCTATCATTACTAACCATTTAACCCATTTTAGCCTGGAGATACATATATGCTGCATTCAGAATATTGAGATTTGAGTTTTTCAATTACAAATGTGGGTATGCTAGAGCCGAATGAATACATTCTAATGCAAAATGAGGGTTCTAGCTTTTAAATGCAACTCATTTCATGTTTTTATGTGCTTCGGAGGCTGGGATATTTAAGATTTAAAAGGCAGAGGGCACCCTTTACCAAAAAGGGCTTAGGCTAAAATGGGTTAAAAGACTTAACTGAGGTTGAAAGCAAAGGCAATGAAACGCTGGGCTAGATTACATCTAATAAAGAGAGTAATACCTAATGTGTCTTTTTTTCCCAATTGCTATATTGTTTGCGTTCTTACCGTGCTGTCCAGACCAAGTGTAATCATCATCATGAAAAACATGATGGCAAAAAACGTTGCGCCTGGCATGTTTGCAATGGCTTCTGGGTACGTTATGAAAAGCAAACTTGGCCCTGGAAGAAGAACAAAACACATTTTACCATATCTCTATGGTCATGAAAAACATAACATGCATTTTTCAATACACTAACAATGTGATATAAAGCATAAAGGACGCAGGTTACCAACATAAGTACCGGGGAGCATGCAAGGGTAACACTTTAGAATAATGGATGCAAAAAAGCATTATAAAGACTTAATAAATAATTAACTATTGATGAACAAAACATTAACAAACGTTTGTAAACGACTAGGAAATGTAAACAAATGCTTATAAATGACTAGGAAATGCTATGTTAATATTTTATATTTATGAAACATTTACAAGTTGCTTGTAAATGAATAAAATACTGTTATAAGGTGTGTAAAATCTTGCACATATCATTTGTAGATATTTTATAAAGCATTAATAAAGCTTAGTTAATAATAAAATCATTGGTAACACTTCCAAATAAGGGGCCATAATTAACAGTAAAGTAGCTACAACCTAATACTTAAGTAAGGGTTAATAATCATTACTTAATGCCACATTAGACACATATTAATTGTTATTAATGCATTAGTAAGCAGTTACTTAACTATTAGATAACTATTACCTTGTGTTACAAGTTAATAGCATATTATTATTTAACTAATAGATAAGTAAGGGCACAGTTAATAGTTAAGTAGCTATCAGGTCATACTTAACTAAGGACCAAAAGTAACACTTACTTAATACAAAAGCAACGCATAAATAATGGTTATATAATACATAAATATTGGGTTTTGGGACCCTTATATTAGAGTTGGCTGAGGATAACTAATGGTTAATTAATAGATAGATATTGGTGTTTGGGACCCTTATATTAGAGTTGGCTGCGGATAACTAATGGTTAATTAATCAATAGATATTGGTGTTTGGGACCCTTATAATAGAGTTGGCTGAGCATACCTAATAGTCAAGTAATCTACTGTGACATCTAGTTTTCACTCGTTCAAATCACTGTAATAGTGGCAACAGGAGACATTATATAGCAAGGATTGGACGTACACTTCTCAATGATGGTGGGATGATGAGATGTAATTTTTTCATGTACCACTTATTAAATTTAATGGTAAAAACCCTACAATAAATGCAGAACATTATGAAGAGTAACAGTTTTGAAGCGAAACTAAACCATTCCTTTGTGATAATTAGGTTAATGTTTGAGAATATTAGCTCCAAGAAGAGCAGTGCATGATGGGTACGCAATCTATAGACAACAATAATTCGGTATTATTTAATCATTAGATATGCCTTACTTTTGTATTAAGTAAGTGTTAATTAAGGTCCTTAGTTAAGTATGACCTAATAGCTACTTAACTATTAACTGTACCCTTACTTATCTATTAAAGTGGTACATGAAAAAAATACATCACATCACCCCACCATCATTGAGAAGTGTACGTCCAATCCTTGCTATATAATGGCTCCTGTTGCCACTATTACAGTGATTTGAACGAGTGAAAACTAGATGTCACAGTAGATTAATTACTTGACTATTAGGTATGCTCAGCCAACTCTATTATAAGGGTCCCAAACACCAATATCTATCGATTAATTAACCATTAGTTATCCGCAGCCAACTCTAATATAAGGGTCCCAAATATCAATATCTATCTATTAATTAACCATTAGTTATCCTCAGCCAACTCTAATATAAGGGTCCCAAAACCCAATATTTATGTATTAATTAACCATTCGTTATGCCTTGCTTTTGTATTAAGTAAGTGTTAATTTTGGTCCTTAGTTAAGTATGACCTGATAGCTACTTAACTATTAACTGTGCCCTTACTTATCTATTAGTTAAATAATAATATGCTATTAACTTGTAACACAAGGTAATAGTTATCTAATAGTTAAGTAACTGCTTACTAATGTTCAACATATGCATTAATAACAATTAATATGTGTCTAATGTGGCATTAAATAATGATTATTAACCCTTACTTAAGTATTAGGTTGTAGGTACTTTACTGTTAATTATGGCCCCTTATTTGGAAGTGTTACCAAAACATTTGTTAATGTTTTATTCATCATTAGTTAATTATTTACTGAGTCTTTACTAAGGAACATTATTATAAAGTGTTACCCATGCAAGTACATAGACTACAGTAGTACATACATGACTTGGAGACATTACCAATTGACATTATATTATTGTTATTATGAATGATGGGAAATCTTCACCTGAGTCTTTTGCGACATCCTCCACTTTGACGCCCCTCTTCTCCGCCATGTAACCCAATACAGTGAAGATCACGAACCCCGAGACGAAACTGGTCAAGCAGTTCACCAGGCTGGTCACTATGGCATCTCTGAAGCACATGAGATTAAAAAACAATAATCACACATTTTACACACTATTATACATTAGTATACACTGTTATAATGTCTGGTATGTAATGCTAATGAACAAGTTGTGACGCTGGTAAAACATGTGTAATCTCATTGTGAAAAGGAGACTTTTTCAGTTAATATGGAAACAGATTGAACACTTAGGTGGGATTATTCTGCCTTGTTTTGTTAGAAACTGGAATGTAAAAATTCGCCCCATACCACAATGGTGAAGAATCTTTTTTTTTAATTTCTGGAGGCGGATCGTTATCCGGATCACCACCAAAATCACTTGTTCCTATTGTCATTTCCAACAACTCCATGGTGCCATGATGACTGTGGCAGAAGTTAGGTTTCTCTAAATAACAATACACTTTTGAACCAGTTGCGCTGGAATGCCTCTTACTTCAACATTCTGTCAAGCTAGAACATATCTGAGAGAAGCATTAGTGGCTAATTACTTTCTTTAATTATATAGCTTGACTGTTAACACTGACAGAAGTGCTGTGCTGTCAATGATTCTCTATATATTATTATATACTGTATATAAGACTTAAGTGTTATGTGCTGATGCAAGCACAGCCCACACAAAGTGGGAAGCTGACACATGTTACAAGCAACCGTCGGCATCAGTGGGGGGGGGGGGGGGGGGGGGGGGGGGTGGGGGGGGGGGGGGGGGGGGGGGGGGGGGGGGGGGGGGGGGGGGGCTATTCATGTTAATACAGCAAGAAGGCTAAGAGGCGAATCAACGACTGAACATGTATAATCGTTGGACGATTACGTTCAGTCATATCTTACATAGCTCGCACATATAGCCCTTCAGTCCTGTGTGTGTGTGTGTGTGTGTGTGTGTGTGTGTGTGTGTGTGTGTGTGTGTGTGTGTGTGTGTGTGTGTGTGTGTGTGTGTGTGTGTGTGTGTGTGTGTGTGCGCGCGCGCGTGCTTGTGTGCGTGCGTGCGTGCTTGCGTGCGTGCGTGTGTGCGACTGGCTCGCCTGGGCAAGAGCATGTACATTAGCCACATGCAAAATCGCAGCAATATGGCGAGCATAATGACATTTATTCTCCTGGATTGGCGTAGCCCATTTGTCTGTGTAGACCACTGTCATCACTCCCCCTTCTAAATTGCATTTGCCTTGGAGAGTTTTAGCCTGGGCATCTGTTGCGGCCAGTGTATTTCATTGCCTTGATCATCCTGAGTCTGTGGGTGGGCATTGCTTTAATTCTAGTCTTCTTTGTATAGACAGGACAACAGACAACTTGCAAATTGCAAATGAATGAGGGTTGTGCTATATATAGATAGCTAGGGGGTTAAAATAAATAGTCATTAGGCCTACTGTAATCCGTGTTAGCAAGAGCAGACCAGAAGGCTGTGGGTAGAGGTCTGTGTAATTTCCTGGTTTCCCGACTGTAAACTACCTTTTATCTCTCATTCATTTCCGGCAGGGGAGCTGATATGAATTATGCAGCCAATGAAAGAAAATCATTTTGCCTGTTCTAAGAACTGGTGGTAGTATTCCAAGTGATATGACGTAGCCTACCTCACTAGTCTATCATGACTATAGGTCCTTTTCCATCTGCTACCTGCTACAGCTCGACTCAGCTGCTATTTATTGCTTTTTGATTAGGCAAGTATGGCACGGCGCAGCTCGAAAATCAGCCTTCGTTTTTCTGAACCGAGCCGAGCAGGTACTGTCGTTAGTTACCTACTACCCAGAATGCTGTGCATCAGCTCCACCACAAAGGTGGATCAAAAAACTATCATGGTGGCCACCTGATCAACTACCTTGGAAATGGACAGTTGTTTGACTGTTTATTACTTTGATATGAAAATCGAAGCTAAAAATCAACATTGTAGTATGTAGTATTGTAGTATTGTCTGTCAGCCCTACGTTTGTCAACTAGCTTACGTAAAGCAATACTATGTGACAACGGCAAAAGCATAACAGCATAAACCATAAACCACGAGTAATGGTTTGTAATGGAAACATGAACCAGGCTGACTGAACACTACCACTCAGCTAGACAAGACACAGCACAATATGGACGGCCGGTGTGTGGAAAAGTGTCTTATGAAGTTCTTCCAACTAGTCTGTCTAGTTTGGCCAAGCTTTCAAAGATTTCTCAGGAGGTGGATGTAACCCTTACCTTACCTGTGAATTTCCCAGCAGTGCTCATGACAGAGCTGAAAGCTAGTACATCTTCGCCTTCAACGCGTCCCTTAAAACCATTGGTGATACTCGATTTTTAGATCCTGATTTTTACTGGCCTCCATTAAAGGGACACTGTGTGAGATTTTTAGTTCCCATTCACTAATGTTACCTTTTTCACAAATACTTATCACCAGCATCAAATTCTAAGTATTCATTATGACTGGGAAAATTGCACTTTTCATACATGAAAAGAGGGATGGAGAACCATGGTCCGCCATTTTGAATTTCCAAAAATAGCCCTTTTTAGGGCCAATATTTGTTTATTACATAGTAAACTTTCATGTAAAGATCAAATTTAGCAATAGGCAGCCCAGTTTTAATGAACAGCGTAGTTGCAGCACCTTTTTTGACCATTTTCTGCACAGTGTCTTTCAGATCGAAACGATTGTGTAGAACTAAACGATTGTTGTAGCCTCTTAGTGCAGATGGGGTATGCTGAAAATACTCAACTCATAACAACATTGCTATGACATTGCTGAGAGCCTTAGGTAACAGATTAAGACATGGCCATTACAATTTTGGTGAAAGTAAGGTTATAACATAGGCTCTGCGCTGAGGCATTAAAGAAAAGGTCCGGCACACTATCCTCATTTGTAAAGCTTAATTGCAACATTTTGGTCTTGCACTTGAACCATGTGTAATGTAAAGTTGCCCGATGATGGTCTGTTGCCCGAGATATTGCAGAGACTGCTTGGGAAATCCGTTGCGTGTGTGTGTGCAGTTCACTGACCTGTAGCAGTTGTTAGTGAATGGGTTGTAACTGGAGAGGGCCAGGAGCACCCCGAATCCCGGCCCCAACGAGAAGAAGATCTGAGCCGCTGCATCCACCCAGACCTGTGAAGAGAGAGGCAGACAACTGTGTCAGAGGGGGGGCAGACTCATGACCTGGCCCCCTGGAGAAGGTTGGGCATTGGAGTAACATTGGACTCTAATCCCTAATAAGCATAGGAAGGAGTTCCTACTAACAGCTGAACAGACGGAACAAGATAGGTGAAGAGCTATGCTTTTTAGAAAGGATGATGATGAGAGAGAGCGAGAAAGAGAGAGAGAGAGAGAGTGTGTGTGTGGTGTGTGTGTGTGTGTGTGTGTGTGTGTGTGTGTGTGTGTGTGTGTGTGTGTGTGTGTGTGTGTGTGTGTGTGTGTGTATGCAGCGTCTCTGTGTCATTTCTCTGGACACTGTGTGAGAGGCAGCAGTAAAGACATGGGCTTATTATCATGCCACATTTACCACACTAATGCCCCTCTAATACACACACACACACACACACACACACACACACACACACACACACACACACACACACACACACACACACACTGCTCAGGGACCGTGTGTGTGTGTGTGTGTTTGCGTGTGCATGTGCTTGTGCGTGCGCACGTGTGTGTGTGTGTATGTGGATGTGTGCGTGCGTGCATGTGTGCGTGTGTGTTACGCACACATACAAGTGCACATTGTTTGCAGGTTGTTTGATGATGGGGAGGGGGGAAGCGTAACCTAATTAAGCATGTCATTATGCCCGCTGAGGTTTAGTCACACATCTAATTCCCAAGCCTGTGACAGGCAAACATGGAGTCCAGTCCATGCACAAGCATGAAACACACAGCTCATCAACGCAGCTCAGCATTATCAAGTACTTCTATATACAAAGATATGCGAGCTCAGCTTGCCATGGTGCTGCTTACAATGCCTATCGATACCCATGTGAAAAGAGCATATCAGCTTATAGCTGTGATGCATCGCATGACCGTTCAGAAAATAAATACGTATATATTCACAATACTATGAATGGCGTTTTTTATTTATTAGGAGTGAATAACTGCTGCGCTTTGCAGTCACTGCACAAATCACGTTGATATCTCACAGCATTGAAAGTTTATCTGTCCGACCTAGCAACTGTAACTAAAGAGGGCGGGGCTTAGCCAAAATATAATATGTCTCAATATATATATATATATATATATATATATATATATATATATATATATATATATATATATATATATGTGTGTGTGTGTGTGTGTGTGTGTATATATATACCAGCCGTGGCAAAAATTGAGACACATCCTCTAAAATAACAGTTTTTCTGCTACTCTTTGGCATGCGTTTCAGTAAAATGATCATTGTTGTGTCATTCTTCAAACTACTGACAACATTTCCTCAGAATTTCGAATGAAAATACTATCATTTAGAGCATTAATTTGCAAAAAGTTACAAATGGTCAAAATAACACAAAAAAATGCAGTGTTTTTAGACCTCAAAAAATCCAAGAACAACAACTTGCGAAGAACATTTAATTTTGATCGAGATTACTCACAGTACCGTGACTTCCACATATACGAATGGTCAATAGGGAATGGATGACCATTATGTGAAAAATATGGTGTTCATGCATACTTGTGAATCACACAGGTCATCATTGAGAACTTCCACATGTGGACAATGGACAGTGGATGGCCATTACATGAAGTTTGAGAGTTGTTGGCTGTAGAATTGAGGTGCTGTTTCCACGTAGCAGGATAACTTTTTAGCAGGGTATTTTTTTCTCCTGTTTAGGTGTAAACGGAACGTGTGGATACAAATAAATCCTACATTGTAACAAATGCATTTCAGCCCCCTTAACAGGATATTTTTTTTTCCTGCTTCTTATACCTGGATTTTAAATATCTGCTACGTGGAAACGGAAGGCCAAAACCAATGCAAAACCAATGCAACCAGGAGAAAAAAATATCCACATATAAAAATATCCAGCACCTGAGATGAATAGTGTGTGTTTTTATAAAAACTTTTGTTATTTTTAACACTCATTTTACACACAGACACATGAACGCACGTATGCGCACACCCTCTCTCTTTCTCTCTCTCTATCTCTCTCTCTCTCTCTCTCTCTCTCTCTCTCTCTCACACACACACACACACACACACACACACACACACAGCGGTAAATCCAGGTGGTACTCACGCTAGTCTCCAGCAGTTTTTCCCATTTGGGCTTCAGGTAGAATACCACGCCCTTCCACGCCCCTGGCAGGGTGGCCCCTCGCACCAGCAAGAT
The DNA here is from genome assembly GCF_034702125.1 of Engraulis encrasicolus. Lineage (NCBI taxonomy): Eukaryota > Metazoa > Chordata > Actinopteri > Clupeiformes > Engraulidae > Engraulis > Engraulis encrasicolus. The sequence goes on along the minus strand of NC_085859.1, from coordinate 23,824,983 downwards.
GAACAGCACCACATACGGCAGAGTGGCCGTCACCCACACCACCTGCAGCACAGCACAGTACAGGGGGACATGAGGAACAAAGGAACTATTTAGTATAGAGCAGTGGTCATCATCACAGCATATGATCACATATATCAACATATATCAACACCCCACATGAGGAACAGAGGGGGACATACAGGAACACAGGAACTATTTAGTATACAGCAGAGTGGCCGTCACCCACACCACCTACAGCACAGCAGAGGGGGACATACAGGAACACAGGAACTATTTAGTATACAGAAGAGTGGTCATCATCACAGCATAGGGGGGACAGGAGGAACTATTTAGCACCACATACGGCAGAGTGGCCGTCACCCACACCACCTGCAGCACAGCACAGGGGGACATACAGGAACACAGGAACTATTTAGTATACGGCAGAGTGGCCGTCACCCACACCACCTGCAGCACAGCACAGGGGGACATACAGGAACACAGGAACTATTTAGTATACAGCAGTGGTCATCATCACAGCATAGGGGGGACATGAGGAACTATTTAGTATACAGCAGTGGTCATCAATCATCACAGCTTAGGGGCGACATGAGGAACTATTTAGTATACAGCAGTGGTCATCATCACAGCATAGGGGGGACATGAGGAACTATTTAGCACCACATATACGGCAGAGTGGCCGTAACCCACACCACCTACAGCACAGCACAGGGGGACATGAGGAACACAGGAACTATTTAGCACCGCATACAGCAGAGTGGTCATCACTCACACCACCTAGGACACGAGGAACATATAGGAACTATTCATTTAGCACCGCATACGACTGCAGGAAGAAAACTGTTCCTGTGAAGGAAAAAAAAGATGTGTTATCAATAAAGCAAGCAATCAATCAATCAATACGACAGAGTGAGAAAGTTCTCAATATGGGAACCCCTGTCTGAGGAACCTTAAGTTCTCTGAGGTACCTATTAAGGCTTGATGTTTTTGCTCAATGGGCACTGTGGGTGGTGGTACCCGTGAGGCACTAGCATTCATTTAGGCTTTCTGCTGGCCAGAGGTTTCTGTCTCCTTCTCTCTAAGGAATTTAGGGTTCTTTTCCAGAACTTTTAAGTTCTTCAGAGAGCCTTAGGGTTCCTCAGGTTCCCCCACAATCCAACTGAATGCTCTTTGAGGAACTTTTCATTGTAACAATTGAACACTGGGATTCCACAGCTCACAAACTAGAACATATACAACAGATTGATCACCCACCCACGGCACCCACCTACTCTGCATAAATTGTAGTATCATATATTTGCCACGTTTTCTGAGGAACCTGTGGGTGCTTTTCTATGCTCCCAGATTGCACTTTACCTATAGGAGAATTACTGTCAGGCACAACTTAGTTGCTGAAGAACCCCCGTGGTTTTCTAAAGTTTCTCAGTTTATCAAGAGCTGTTTTCGGCCCTACCGTGGCTCTGACGGACACTGGGCTGCCATCTACAGTGTCGTCAAGATTTGCAGAGAAAAAACCCCAAGTATTTTTCCTGAACACTCACGTTTTGATATGAACAAGTCAGTTGATTCAATAGGTGTGGCAACGGGTACCAGCACGGTTCTCTGTACCACTGATCACACTATCTGAGGATTCTTCTAGAAATCCTTCTGGCTCCTCCAAGGACCAATTAGTTACTTATAGTGTTCCTCTGAGAACCTTTAGAGGGTCACCCACAGTAACCTGACAATCTTATGCCTAATACCAGTACCCAAGAGGGCACACCCCAACAAACTAAGTCTACAGACCAGTTACCCTCACATCTAAATTCATGAAGACCTTTGAACATGTGCTGTTGCTTAATCCCTACTCAAACCTCTATTCATACCATGTGTTGGATCCCCTGCAGTTTGCCTATCAGGACAATGTGGGAGTGGAGGATGCTTTCCTGTATCTCCTACACACGGTAGACTGTCACTTGGAAAGAAAAGGCGACACTGTGAAAATCATGTTCTTTGTCTTCTCCAGTGCTTTGAACACCATCCAGCCACTCCTGTGGAGAGACAAACTACTGCAGATGGGAGTGGAGCATGGCCTTTTTTCCTGGTATACCGACTACCCTACAAAACAACCAGAGTTTGACAGACTGGGGAACATAACAGTACATCTGAGACTATGGTCAATGTCAAATGTATCGAAGGCCACACGTGACTGTCCAAGCCAAAGGTGGTACTCACCTTTCCCGAGGTCTTGACTCCCTTCCAGAGACTGAAGTAGACAATGGTGAAGATGAGGAAGAGGCAGAGTGTCAGCTGCCAGCGGATTCCCCCCACATTCCGGAGCCCGTCAGAGTTCTGGATCTCCAGAACATTCCGCCTGTGATGTGACAGAGGATAGCCAGTGTCACTGTCACCTCATAACTGATTTGTGGGCAGTCATGGGTAAGCGGTTAGGGCGTCAGACTTGTTGACAGACAGGTTGCCGGTTCGACTCACGACCCACCAGGTTGGTGGGGGAGTATTTAACCAGTGGTCTCCCCCATCCTCCTCCATGACTGAGGTACCCTGAGCATGGTACTGCCTCACCCGTGCAAGGCTGCCCCCTTGCATAAATGCAATTTCGTTGTGTTCAGTGTGCAGTGTTCACTTGTGTGCTGTGGAGTGCTATGTCACAATGACAATGGGAGTTGGAGTTTCCCAATGGGCTTTCATATTTCATTTCTTTCATATCATGCAGGATGTGACAAAGACTTTCGATTTTAATGGAGTTCCTAATGGAGATCTATTAGAAGTTTGTAGTCTACTTTAAAGAGGTTTCTGCTTTCTTTTCAATATTTAAGCCTGTATGAATTACATTTCAAGAACTGCCCTCTTTTGAACCCCAGTGAATTCCGTGAGGGACATCCCTGACAGGGAAAGAGCCTCTTCCCAATGGGTCTTATTAATACGACGTCATGCACTTTTGCACAGCGAACATTTCAATATATTCAATGCAAGTGTACTTAACCTCCAGTGGCATAGACACATACATTTGATATAAACTTGGTAGTCGTTTACGCCTACTTTGCTTCAAAATCAGAGTTGTATAAAATAGAGGGAGAAGCACTCTTACAGATGTAATTACAACACAAGTGTTATGATATTACAAAGTTGAAACCATGTAATAATCATACCACTAAATGTTGTAATTACATCTGTAAGAGTACCTCTACTTCTACTTTATACAACTCTGCTCAAAATGGAACTTGGTCAGATGACACAGGGGAAATGGTGATAGTTGGGCAGCACAGTACAGCCGTCTCCAAAAGAGTTGTCGCCTATCCATCTGTTTGGAATAACAGCTAATAACCGGACTTTCAATTTATCACTTGGCTTCAGAAGTCACTCATATGAACGCTACAACCCTCCCGAATGAAAATGTATGTACAAAAATAAATTTCATGCACCAAAGAAAGATTGATCCTTTAATAAATACAGACAGGGCAGATTTTCACAAGACAAAAGTGACCCTAAACATACACCTAAGGCCAAAGTTGATTTTCTGGAGAGGTGAGAGTGATTCAGTGATTAAGTATGACACCTGATCTGCGTATTTGAAGTGTTTTGAAGTGACTTATCTGCTCATTTTCACATTATGTTCGATAGGCGACAAAACTTTTGTCTTGTGAAAATCTGCCCCGTCTGTGTTCATTAAAGGGTCAATCTTTCTTTGGTGCATGACATTTATTTTTGTACATAAAACTTCATTCGTTAGGGCTATAGCGTTCATATGAGTGACTTCTGAGGCCAAGTGATTAATTGAAAGTCAGGTCATTAGCTGTTATTCCAAACAGATGGATAGGCGACAACTCTTTCGGAGACGGCTGTAGTATCAGAGAGACTGGATAATACTCCTAGAATCTCTGGTACTATTACATACCACACCACTGTTATATACGTTTGGTATGACGAGAGGTTGTCCAGGTTGTGTTGCTAAACAGTGTCATAATGTCATGAAGAAGTTTTGTCAGCGAGCACACTTCCACAGGCAGAGTGATGCGCAATAATATAAGGAGGAGCTCTCTGATAGATGTTGGACAGTGATGTATGGTGATTATGTTCACCTGTGAGGCCGCTGACTTTTGCCATTTATTTGTCAACAAAAGCTAATAAAAGTTGACATTCTGTGAAGTGAATTTCCACTGGTGCACAATCACATGCACACACACGCACACACACACCACCAAAACACCCCCCCCCCTCCTCCGACCAACACACACACACACACACACACACACACACACACACACACACACACACGCACGCACGCACGCACGCACGCACGTACACACACACACACACACACACACGCACACAGAGACACAGACGTACGTGTAGAACTCCTCAGCAGGCGAGCGCGAGTAGTTGGTCCAGTTGACGGCGTTCTTGAAGTAGTCGGTGCAGTTCTCCGTGTTCCAGGGGTTGTTGCAGCTGTTCCAGGGCAGAGTGGAGGTGAAGGAGGAGTAGAAGTAGAAGAGGGCCCAGGCGATGATGGTGTTGTAGTAGAACGACACGTACAGCGCAATGATGCAGATGGCAAAGCCTATACCTGGGACAAACATAGATAGCACGATAGAGCATCATAGATAATACAGTGTGTAGATAATAATCAACACTTTGAGGAGTTATGCATTCACACTATCAAAATTGGATAAGAGGAAGCAGAAGAGAGTCCAAGGAAATGATGACGTAGTAGGACACGTACAACAAGTATACAACAAACGATGCAAATGGCAAAACCTATTCCTGTGACTAAGTCAAATATGGAGTCATCATGGCCTACTTACACTGTACCTCTGACTGGAAGCATTTCAATACTGTTTATCACTATCAGGTGTAGGACACTGGAAGTACAACAAGGCATCGATGAGGATGGCATAGTAGTAGAATGACATAGAAGTGCAATGATGCAAATGGCAAAGCCAACTCCTGTGACAAAGTGAAATATGTAAAGTTACTACGCGGTAGATACCTTTGGTTTGAGGTACTCTAACCCAGTGGTTCTTAACCTGGGGTGTGGGCACCCCCTTGGGGTGCGCCAGAGATTTCAGGGGGTGCATCAAATGTTATTTGTGTTGAGGTTGTGACCAAAACTTGACTTGCCAACATTATAATTAGGCCAAATCAAAACCAAATTAATACCGTAAAGGCATTGAGATATTGATTAGTGTCTCAAGCAAGAATAATTGTAATTAATCACTTCAATCCTTTTTCAGTACGTATGTAGAAGTTTGGATTGGGGTGTGTGACTTGTCTTTGGCACAGGTAAGAGGATGTTTTAAGAAATAAGGTTAAGAACCACTGCTCTAACCAGTGGCCCTAAATGTTCTTTGAAGAACCAATATAGCTTCTTCAGAGCTATCTTCTGATGCATGTGATGGATGATACATACTCTACTTTCAGAGTTGCTCTCTACAACGTACTTGTACATTGGCCAAATCAAGCGTTCAGGTTTACAGTAAAGTTAGTTACCTTTAAATATGGGGCAGATGTGTGTCCATATGGATATGGCCCCTGTCCTGTGGAACTGGCCCAGCGCTAGCTCCATATAGAAGAGAGGAACGCCACCAAAGATCGCCATCAGGATGTAGGGGATCAGAAATGCACCTGTTGATTGGTTGAGATTGAATCATCATAGTATCACTATCAACCATTGTCTAAACTATTACAATGAATGATTACATTGCCCATAATGTGACCACATCATCAACCAGAAGCATGACCAGTGAATTAGGGTAAAAATCAACCATAACGAATAACCAGTTATAATAATATCAACCATAAACAGACAGGAATGTATTAATTCGTAAATATAGTCATTGTATGTGATGTCAACGGCAATCATTAATGTATACCATGAAGGGAAAAAAAATCTCTTTTGCCTTTGACAACACCGCTTCACATCTGATTTTCATTTTAAATCATGCTTACAAATGTCATCATAGAATAGAGTACAGTATAATAGAAAGTCTTTATTTTCATTATACAAGCACAATGAATGAGATGCAAAGCTTCACCATAAACTGCACACATAAATAAATCAGGATGTGAACCTATGGTTGAATCCATATTCATGAGAGTGAGACTGAGAGGGAAGGTGGGCCACAAGGGGACACAACAAAACCGACGGTGTGCGTGCATGTGTGTGTGTGTGTGCGTGCGTGCATATGCATGTGTGTGTGTGCGTGCGTGCCTACGTGTGTGCGCGCGTGCGCATCTCCATTTCTAAATGATTGTATAACATAATTGACATTACTTTAAATCTGAAGAGCACCCCCCCCTTCTTGTTTTCAACAAATTGTACCCTAGATTTTACATAGCCTACCTGTCCAGAATGCTAATCTCCTAAGGTTAAAGACAGATATCATATGCAACTTTTTCAACCTTTGTACAACCTTTCTCAGCCTGTTTGGCAGCAAACAGACGCAAGCCATCATGAGAAATTAATTTAAAAGTTAATTTCTCGATCAGTTTCTCACCTGCAAATCTAACAAACTGACTGTGACATTAAGCTGATGTAGCCTAATTGTGGTGACACTAAGTACATTCTACACATACAACATGTCAATGCCCATGTTATCAGTACATGCACACAGTAAATGTAGATCCACAATAAATCAATGAAAAGCGTGTTTATTGGAGAAATTAACAATTTTGGACTTCATTTCCTTGTCACTGAATATTAATCCAGTTCATTCTCATCTGTCCTTTTATATTTTTTGTCCCGTTTCATTGTAAAGAGCAGCCCCTAATTATGCGCTTTGGTCTGTCAGCACCATGGATAGCGACTTGTGGACACTCATCTGTCATCTTCGCAGCAACATTTCGGTATGACGAATGTCATGTCATGCCATGCAATGTATTAAAACCACTGTATCACACAAGGTCATAGATAAGGAATGAAAAATAATTTATCAAGACACTAAAATACTACTTAAATTATTAGAAAAAAAATAAAACCTTACCACCACCATTTTGATAGCATATGTAAGGAAATCTCCAGACGTTTCCTAGATCCACCGCGAAACCAATGACAGATAAAAGAAAATCCATTTTTTTGCTCCATCGATCCCTGTTGTCAGTTTGTAAGATGACCGGTACTGTGTTGGCGTTGTATGCCGAGTTGGATGGACCCTGGGCGCACATATTTCCACTGAGACCCGCAGAGTCCTGCTGTGGCATCGTTTGAAGACAAGAGACTCCACTAGCCGAACAGGAAAGTTTTTGTGCTAAGTCAAAAAGTAATGGCTAGCCCCCACAAATGGAGAAAAGACAAACACGGCTTAGTGTGTGTGGAAAAGACCACGCGGCACTTTTGGAGAGGCGCGCAAAGCTCCAGTGGAGAGCCCAGTCCGTCCTGAATGCACATGCAGCAAACGAATGAGATTATCGGAGTCAGATGGGCGCGAACGCACATGACGCCGTTGCCTTTTTTCACAGGTCTACGATCAAACCTCTCGTATTGGTAGTATTGGACCCCTACTGTGGTTTTGACATTTGATACTTTGATTCATTGAAAACATTTTTTTTTCTTTTTAAGAAGCGCCTTTGCGCACACCCGGACGCGTGGACGAGGAATAGCGACAGCTGAGGTTATGGCACAGGAAACTGTGACATAAACCACTTTAGCAGGATGTGAATCACAGAGCATGCTATCATGCAATTGGAATTAAATAAGCTAATTGGCATATGCTAAAACGTCTCGGATGGTTTCTTTTGAGCTAGTTGCATGGAGAACTTGCAACTATTTTTTTTTTTTGCTCCTTTTTTTGCACCAGCAAATCCAGCTGTTTCTTTTTCCTTTGATATCATTGGACTGCTCCCTTTTAATATAACGCTGCTCACTCTCTGAGACAGAGAATTAAGCAGATAATAATCAATTAAGTACTTTCTGTTATGCAGTAATTACTTATTGAATTGATTAATTAATTGCTGATACTTTTTCAGTCAATTCTTTCTTCTTTCAATTTCTTTCATGCAGGAGAGACTCAATCAAATACCTCATCTTACAGTAAATACATTATTGTGGACTAATGAAAATAATTTATTTTCAGAATTGATGATGCTTCCCATTCACAAATGTTGTCTTTTTCATGAATAAGTTTTAGTTATAGCTTGAAAATGTACACTTTTCATACATGTAATCGTGGATGTTCTCTATGTAATTCAGCCATTTTAAATTACCAGTCATAGATATCATAGACATCTTTGCTTGTCAAACCGTACAAGACCAGACCAATATTGAAAAAGATAAAATATGCAGCATATATTTTGGAAGTGAAATACAAAGAACTACAGATTGGTATTTTAAAGAACACGTTTGCTTAAACTTCTTAAAGAACACGGAAAAAAAATGCAAACTGCAAAAGCCAAAGACACAAACAACATAAAAGAATCCACATTTTCCTAGAAGCTGCCCTGGCCTCCATCTTCAATCTCGTGCCTGTTGTTCACTCTCCATGTTGTAACTCTGCATATGGTTTCAGGGGATGTGCGCTCAGAGAAGAGCACAGCAACAGAGCAGAGCAACACGGTACATGCGTGAACCCATGACATTTTGCCTGATGATGTGTAAACGTTGTCTCCTGAAGACCACCACCAGGCCCCTTCCTCCTCATTGTGCCAGCCTGCCTCACTCATTCGCTTGTTCGCTCGCTCACTCACTCCCTCGCTGTACCTGGGAGGCTTCTGCGAAAGACAAGCGAGGGGCAGCAGTAAAATCAACTCTATCTGCGTGGCATGACTGGGCTCGTTAGCTCGAACCTAATAACGGCTGTTTGTAATCGAATCCAGCCGCTTTTAGCACTGGATGATTTCTGAAAAAGTCCTAACTGGATCTGGGAGACAGCAGTTGTCTTATGGGTCAATGGAGCGAGAGTGCGCAAACAAAGTTAGCCCCTGCAAATGGATCTGTCAACAGGAGGGAGACGAATGGGAGGGGACGGGAGACGAATCCCTACCGCAGCGCTACTACATGCCTGTGTCTGTAGAAACCTACATTTCCTACTTTCAACAATAATGTGTAATTCAAGACTTGGCACAACACAGTACATATCAGCTTGCACATTCCACACTGACTGACTGAGTGCATTTTTCATACGCAGGTCTATTCCATGTTGGTATGTCATTCTTCTATCTACTGTTCGTACTTCTTCTTGTCATTGTAAAGTTCAAGTAAGGTTCAGTGCTACTATAGGTATTTCAGTCATTAACCCAAGTCTGGTAACATTTTAAACCTGTACAAGTAGAAAAGACAGGGACTCATTCTCTTAACCATACAAATGCCAAAGGGTTGTCATTCTGCGACCTTTGTACTATGACCTTTAGGTTAACAGAGCTAAGGATGTTAAGCGTATATGAAGCATATGAAGGAGAAGCATAACTGGGTGACTGCAGTTAAGGTAAGGGCTACTGCCACAGGTCACCAGGGAAACAGACAAGGGGGGGGGGGGCAAACGTCACAGGCCCAGGGAGAGAGGGGGGCCGGAATTGGGTCCTCATTGCATTCTCTGTATTCGATGGGGGGTCCTTTCAGGGCTACTGCCACAGGTCACCAGGGAAGCAGACAAGTGTGGACAAACAGGTCACTTGTGGCGGGCCCAGGGAGAGAGGGGGTCCAGAATTGGGTCCTCATTGCATTCAATGTATTGGATGGAGGGTGGGGGGGTGTACCATCCCGCTGCACTGCTCTCTTAGGGCACCATTGGGGGATGCCCCCTTGCATGGGTGAGGCATAACATGCAATTTCGTTGTGTGCAGTGTGCAGTGTGCAGTGAACACTTGTGTGCTGTGGAGTGCTGTGCCACAATGACAATGGGAGTTGGAGTTTCCCAGGTGGGCTTTCACCCACTTTTCACTGAAATCTTTGTGATGAGTTTGGGAAGCAAAACACAGAACAGGGAGGGAGAGTGATGCATATCTTTGTTAAGAGATCCACCATTTCATCAACGCCAGATGTATAAAAAGAAGACAATCCGCACATTTTTGTGCAAAGAAGCTGAAGTCAAGTAAAGCTTCTTTGCACAAAAATAGACCAGAAGTGTGCGGATTGTCTTCTTTTTATACAGAAATTTTTACTGAATCCTGCACCTTCTAAACAGATGAGCGGTGGCCTATCACAACTTAAGTTATCAACGCCAGATGTGAAACCAGTTTTCCATCAGAGACTGACAGAGACAGTATTTGAAATAGTGTAGGTCAACCTCCCCTGTGAGAAAATGAACAGATGGTTCCCAGACCATATCTCACATCTGCAGCCAGGTCACTACGACAGGTCACTACGACAGGTCACTAGCACAATACAGAGAATCCACAACCGGTCCTGTCACACGGACAGAATGGTACCACTCTGGTGCCAACCATCTCACTTTCCACTCACCCTCATATTTATACAGGCAGAGCTGAACAGTCATCAGGGCTTGGAAATACATGGACCTGTGTATGTGTGTGTGTGTGTGTGTGGGTGAGAGAGAGCGAGATCGAGAGAGAGAGAGAGAGAGAGAGAGTGTGTGTGTGTGAGAGAGAGAGAGAGAGAGAGAGAGAGAGAGAGAGAGAGAGAGAGAGAGAGAGAGAGAGAGAGAGAGAGAGAAAGAGAGAAAAGAGGAGAAAAAGAACAGAGGAGGATGCCCACCACCACATCACCACTCCCACCCGGCCGCCACCCCACCTCTTGCCACCCCGGAGCGACCCACCCTGCGTTGGCTGGTGCCAACTCAGCTGGCAAATGCACGCTGCTCCGCTCTGCTCAGCTCGGGCTCGGCGCGTGGCATACAGTTCATGTGTCTGAGATCAACGCCGCTGTCAATCTTGCCGGCTTGGCAGCACGGGCCGGGGAACATCTGATTGACGGGGCCTTCCCCAACATGCCCGCTTCGCCATTAGCAGCTGTCGACTCGCATCACACACCGACCTGAGCACAGCTCCCCACGGAGAGACGCAGTCAGTCAGTCAGGGCCGCCAGGCGGCCTGCCTCGTCAAAGGAAGCCGACAGGAGGGGACAAGGGGGTCATTTGTCCCGGGCCCAGGGAGAGAGGCAGGCCAGAACTGGGGTCCCCCATTACATTGTATTTTCCCGGGCCCGGCAAAAAAGCTGTCAGTGGCCCTGTGCCTAGTGCCTGGGCGTCTTTTCTGAATACCACAAGAATCTGCCGTGTTCATACAACACGTAGAGAGTAGCAATGACTAGGGGAGTGTTCATTTTGATTTGCGTAAGAGTTGAATTTAACACTGCCAAATGTTACTGTGTGGGAGTGAAGTTGAGGTTGAGGTTGGTTGAGAGGAGCGGAGTAGAGCGGGGCTCTGTTTTGTCCACAGCCATATGTCAAGCAGCAAGTTGCAATGCAAGTCGGAGCTGTGCTTTTGGCTGCCAGACCACCACAAGTCGAGCTTCCAGATTTGTTTTGGTTTGTTTGTTTGTTTGGGATTTTGTTTTTGCTTCTCCGGGCGTTGCAAGGAAATGCAA
>NC_085859.1:23773507-23808507 GCF_034702125.1 Engraulis encrasicolus | reverse complement strand
AAATCATTTTCCACCTTGCAATTTGTCAACCTTTATTCGTATAACTTGTGCATTTATGAAAGGAGATACTGGATCTCTTGCTCGCGGCCCTCTTCTCAGGCAGGTGTCTGATGGCTTTTGTCCCTGCAAACGAATTATGGTTCCATTCTGATGACATGGCAGATGGTTTATGCACACACGCACGCACGCACGCACACACACCCACACCCACACACACTTAGAACACTTAATGGATTCTGAGGAACTGCTGCTATGCTATGCTATTCTATCCCATCCCATCCTTTCCTATTATTAGGTTGAGATTGTTTTATAGAAGTCTGTTATCCACGGTGCCTTGACTTCACTGTGGCAGTTCTATAACAGTCACTTGATGGTACTTGAACAAAATGTGTGATGTTGTTCCGAACAGACCCAAGTACTGCAGTACATCTTCTTAGTTTACCATTCAATTGGTCAGAGAGTTTCTCACCTTGAACTCTGAAATGTGTGACCACCTTAACGACTCAACTTACCACATTCTTTCCGTTCAAATAGTTGAGTTTGTCTTTCAATTTACATTATTATTTATATACACCTACAGCTCAATCAGCCTTTTTGCGATGCTTGAGCAAAATCATTCCAAAAAAACTCAAGTAGCCTACTACATCTTCTTACAATAGTCTACCATTCAATTGGTCAGTCATTCACCTTGGACGTTAGAGTGTGGGACCGCCTTTTGGCACCCAGTATCTTCTCCATTTATTGCTCAACATATTCTATCATATGCTACCAAATTCTTCCCAGTGGTGACATCCATTTATGGTGTAGGTATAAGAAAAGCAGCTACCAGAAGCTGACAGTAGCATATAATGACACTAACAGATTGTTGATGAAGTTACCAAGACCAGCTTATATAATATAAGTTCATGTGCAGACTGGACTGCTCTCAAAACAGCATTATTGAAACCCTTGTGAGTCCAGGAAAGAGCTCTGTGAGGTTCTCCTCCAAGCTCAGACAACACTGGATAGGCTGCATTTATGTCTGATGGGTGTGTACCCATCTTTTATTTTTTTCTCTCCTTAAAGGCACACTGTGCAGGAAATGTTCAAAAAAGGTACTGCAACAATGCTGTTCAGTGGAACTGTGTTGCCTATTGCCAAATTGTATCTTTTCATGAAAGTTTACTAAGTAATAGATTAATATTTTATAGTGTGGCCCAAGTAAAGTAATTTTTGCAGCTAAAAATGGCTATTTCTGGAAATTCAAAATGGCATACCATGGAGAAGATCCCTCCTTTGATGTATGAAAAGTGCAATTTTTCCAGTCATAATGAATAATGCCACCATCGAAAGCGTGCTCACCTTCTCCATCTTGGTCTGGTATGGTAGCTCCACCAGCCAAGAAAAGCAACATCTGGAGAGGGTGGTACGCAGGGCCTCCAAAACCATTGGCCCAGTCTTCCCACTTTAAGCCAAAAACATCACCTCTGACCCAACACATCCAGCACACCATCTATTCACACTATTGCCTTCAGGGAAAAGGTACCACAGTATCCCAAGCAAAACCACACGCTCTAGGGACAGTACCTACCCACAGCCATCCGTCACTTAAATACACACTAGCACTTTACAGCTACTCCACTACCTGGCCTTCCTACCTCCTTTGTTACTTTGCACAATGCTACTACTGTTCTGTACATACCATGCACTTTTCTTTTCTATGTCTCCAATGTTTTGTATGCCATTCCCTGTTTATTTATTTGTGTACCCCCCTGTTTTTCTTTCATACCCCCCCCCCCCCCCCCCAGTTTTAGTGTCATTTGTTGTGTTGTTGTGTGAGCACACATTCCTTGGTGTCATTCCTAACAGCCACAAAGTCTTCTTATATTACAATATAACCAATCACACTGTGTGTCCTCTCCTCATATGGTAGAGTTTGTCTCACTGTAATTCACTGTGTCTTCACAGCATAAGCACTTCCAGCTCTATCAGCCAGTTCACGGCACTTGAACAAAACCATTGGCGTCATTCCAGGCTGCTCTACTGCATCTTCTCCATGTTTCTACAATCTGAGTCAGACGTTTGAAGGACTGGCTTCCTGCCAAAGCCTGGCAACAGCCAAACAGTTATGTGGCGTCTGGAGTTGCCTTACACAATGACTTACACAAGATTACTGGAGATGACTTACAGAAGCCACACATGTAGCCTACACGTATGTACCCATCAGCCCAGCATGAGTCTGTCAAGAAATGACGTAACACTGTGGATGTCTGATATATAACAGAACTACACAGCAAATGATGCAGTGTTTATTCAATACTTACAGTGGAGAGTGGTGGGACCAACTAGAAGAGTGTTACGTAAATTCAGCGCCTAAGTGTTGTATTAACACTATAAAATGTGTACTGTGTAGATTAGTGTTTCTCAACGGGGGCTCTACAGTACACATACATGTGTGGCGGACTTATGATGAGGTCAAGGGGGCATTCGGAGACCTATGAAGAGGACAAGGCTACGATAGATGTAGCCTAGATAGATAGAGGCTGAGAAGTTTCATAAACACAGAAATATGTATTTCTCATCCAGCCTATCTACATAGTGTATAATGACATTTAGTAGAGCGGCTACAAGGCCAATTTGGCAAGGATTGTGCAAATTATGGTACAAGCATGAAACTTGGCAGGTATGTGCTTAAGACCAATACAATCAAATCTACCTGATTGGCCACTTGACATGGCCTTTTTGGCGGCCATCTTGGAAAATGGCCGCCAAAAAGGGCTCCAGAAATCCAGATTTGATCGTATGGGGTCTTGAGCACATGCTTGCCAAATTTCACGCTTGTATCATAATTTGCACGATTTTTCCTGTAGCTGCTCTACTAATTGTGTTGGGTGTAGAGTGGGATAACGTATAAAACCACAGACGGGCAGCCGTGGCCGTTAAGGTGAAGGAGATTGGTTAAGTAGATGGCCATTAGATCAGAGGGTTGCAGGTTCAAATCCTACTGTTCCACTCCCTACCATACTCCATGGCTGAGGTGCCGTTGAGTAACGTAGGCCTACAGCTCTACACTTCTCCAGGGACTGTAACCAATACCCTGTAAGTAATGGTAACTTTAATGGTCACTTTGGATGAAAGCGTCAGCTAAGTTTTATGCAATGTAATGCAATAAAGTGTACGTACCCATCGCCTCAGCATGAGCCTGTTAGGAAAGGACATCTATTACCCGGGCGCCGCCCTAGCGGTGAGGTCTATGGCAATCAGGCAAGACATCTATAGCCTGTCAGGAAAGGACATCTATAGCCTGCCCTATACTATAACAGACCTAGACAAAGCTTCACAAACACAGCCCAGAAATATATCTCATCCAGCCTATCCAGTTGTGTTATGTTACTGTACGTTGTGTCTGAAGTTGGATGACTTGGATGTCACACGTACTGTACCCATCACCTCAACATCTGTCTCCAAGAAAGGACGACATGACGGCAGAGGAGAGGGATGTGACAGAACTGAACTGGGTGAGATGACAAAGTCAGGGTGACATGTAAGCCCACTTGTCACAGTGTTTCCTGCTCTTTCTCGCTCTCTCTCTCTTCTTCATATCTCTTTCGCTACCTTTCTCTTTCTCAGTTTTTCCTCTCTTTTTTGTATTTCAGCTGTTTTCATTTCTTTCCTCTCTCTCTCTCTACTGATCTTTCTCTCACACACACATTCTCCGCCTGTGCCTCTCCTCTCTCTCTCTCTCTCTCTCTCTCTCTCTCTCCCCCTCCGCTCTTGAGGCTGGTGTGTCATATCTGATTACCTGGCTGCCCTTTCGCTTGCTCATGCTGCTGACAGGTCTGCTCTGGTGGTCGTGGCCCTTACCCATCGCCTGCACCCGAGCCCCGGGCCCCCTGAAGCTGCCACAGCTAACCAAGGCGCCACGTCAAAACACACCAACAAGTACAGAACACATGTGTGTTGTATGTTTTTTTTACCCGATGTTGGTTCAGATGAAAATGGATAATCGGCTTATATAGAGCTTCACGCTATGTCAATGCAACAAGAATCAGAATCCAGAGCACTCCTACTGTCCAAAAAGAGAAAAAGTCTTTATTCCAACATGGCTATTTCAAATGTAAAAACATATGGGCAGCAACTAACACGTAGCGGGTACAGATAGCCTTCTTCTGGGTAGCGCCTTGTAACACTTTGGATTTTTCTTCATTTCATGACCCCTCTGAGTCTGTACTCCCTAATCGCCTGGTGTAGAGTAGAGTAGAGTAGAGAAGAGTAGTGTTGTGCCAATACTAGTGTCTCAACCACTGCTTTATGTTATCAGTGTGTGGCTTTTATGGAAAAGGAATATTATTTCTTAAAGGTGCACTGTGACATTTTTAGTAGTTCATATCCAGAATCCATGCTGCCCATTCACAAATGTTACCTTTTTAGGAAATATGACTGAGAAAATTGCAATTTTGATACATGAAAAGGGGGATCTTTTCCATAAGGGGGACCTTTTCCATTTTTAATTTCGAGAATTAGACCTTTTTTTAACTGCAAAACGTACTGTACTTTGGTCATACTAGTAAATACTAGTTTATGACTTGGTAAATATTCATGAAAGATCAAATTTGGCAACAGGCGGCACACAGTTGCAATACCTATTCTGGCCACAATCTTACACAGTGTACCTTTAATACATGGATGATAGTGATGTACAGTAGTATAGCTGTAACAATAGGTTGTTATGCAATGAGGAGGCAAACACTATTGTTTTCATCAGTAGTACTCCCGAGGGCACTGGACAGCATGTCAAGATACTGTAACATGTGTGTGTGTGTATGTGTGTGTGTGTGTGTGTGTGTGTGTGCGTGCGTGCGTACGTGCATGTGTATATGTGTTGTCTGTGTGATGTCAGCTATGATTACACCCTCGATTGTAAGTCGCTTTGGTAAAAGAAGCGTCTGCCAAACGCAATGTAATGTAATGTAGTAATGTAGTGTGTGTGTGTGTGTGTGTGTGTGTGTGTGTGTGTGTGTGTGTGTGTGTGTGTGTGTGTGTGTGGCAGGTCTACTTGGTAGCAGTGTTGCCGATTACATTAGATTAGATCCGTGTCAGCTTTATTGTCATTACAGGTGTACAAACACAGGGTGACGAAAAGCGGGAAACAAGGTTAGGAAATGTGGTCCCTCACATTGTGCCTCAGCTGCTGGAGTGTGATTACTGTAATGTCTGTGGATGACAGCGGCGAGTAGCCTAATTAAGATGCTGTGTAATGTGGCGAGGGAGAAAAGAGGGCTCTTTTCGTTATTGCTTTATTATTTATTGCTTTTTTAACCATTGTGTCCAAGAACTATGATTTCCGAATAAATACTGGTGTGGGGTAAAAAATACACTGCATGACGTGAAATTGACAAATTTGGATGATGGTGTTTGTGTGAAGAGTTTTACAATGGCTCTCTCTGCTGGCTTTAAAGGGAATTGAGGGATTCCCCTGTGTTGTTGTGCGATCATATGAAACAAGTGCAATCAGGGATAGCGACCTGCCCAATGCTAGATGCTCACATTTTTTTGTGTTTTGTTTTGTGTCACACACAGATGAAAAGAAATTATAAAAGAGATCAAAAACAGATTAAAATGCAGACATTTTGTGTGAATGACTGAATTGAGGTCCTTGGCCATAAACAAATGAAATGTAGCCTACTATACCAGAGAAATGACTCAACTTACTCAAATCAATCTGTCTATAGACATGTCTGAGTCATGTTTTATTTTGAACATTCTTCTGTTCTAGAGACCAGAAGCGTAGCTGAAGTAAATCTATACTTTGGCTTTATTAGAATGTGATACACCTGTCTGTACACCCCTGTGTGATGTTGTTATTAGGCACGTCTCCGTAATTGACTGAGAATCCTGTGGGAATTCATACTGAGACTAGTCAGTCAGATCAGATGTCTGATGTAGGCCTTGTGAAATGACAGAAAAAAATACATCCAGTTCCAGAAATACATTCAAACAGCCCATATCACAGACATATAAATATTTCCCATACGGCCAATATACAAATATACATTTACAAATACAAACCATTAACTCGTAGCAGTGTAGCGACATAGACATTTTGGATTAAATGTCAAGAACTGGAGTTCATATAGTAAGCGCATGTCATCTGCGAGCGAAAGCGATAGGGCAGCGTTTACCCAAGAGACCCAGCCTGAAAAGACCAGACACTCGCTGTACCAGCGCTGCGCCGCGCAATTAGCGCGGCTAATAGTCCCCACAGGTTGCTTAGCAACTTCCCTCGCTGGTGAGGAGGAGCAGGGGAGGGGAAGAGCAGAGCGCTTTTCTGTTTGCAGCCAAATGTCTCCTCCCCCAGTGGCAGGGCAAATGCACACAGGGCCCCAGGGCAAAACACTGACAGGGCCCCCCATACAGTCTGCTAATGTCCAGATAGAGCCCCCTGACAACAATACGGGAGGGCCCTGGGCCTTGGGCCCAGTTGCTCCCCCCATAGATCCGGCCCTGCTCTCTCCCATTGCCATGCCAGCTGCAGGCTACTAGCGCCTCTTTACGGCAGGAGATGGAAGCCTGATAAGACCCCTTCATCCACCTTAGCTCACGTTGTGTCTGTGAGTTCAAATGTGCTTTATTCTTCAGTTTTTGCGTTTTACCCACCTCATTATCTGGTGTGCCATCCCTCTGTGAGCGGCCTTCCTATTCAGTTATTGCAAGTAGGCCTAAATCAGATCAACAAACACAGTGATGTTTAATAACATCAATATGTAGACCTTGGTTCAAGTCTAATGGTTCAATCTACATCTACATTATTACGTTAGTGTTTTTCAATAACATGAACATAAGATGCTCAACAGGATCGACTATAAGACCACTATTCATTGAGATCATCCCAAATCTAGACAAATATTTGTGGTACATCTGGACACAAAGCATTGACCCTCTGTGTAGCCTCTTACTGCAGATGGGGTCGCCGATGGGCCTAATTCACTATTTGCTGAAAATACTCAAGTACATCATAGCAACATTGTTATGACAGTACAGAGAGCCTTAAAGAGGTTATGAAACGAAAACAAACGGTCATTCCCATTAAAGCCTTGTTTTTTCTGATAGCATCGATGAGACTTTGAACCCAATCATCCTGGAGGAACTTGTGAAAATGGCAACTCAAAGTGTGAATTCTGTGAAATTTGGTTTGACTAATGAGCTGGGCTGTGACGTCAAAGAGGAAAGTCCCTGGTTTGCTAGTATGGCGATCTGAGAAAACAACACACATTTGATGGACCCACATCTTATAAAGGAACCAAAATTCTGATACAAACATCAGCGTGTCGAAAAACCGCACATCCAACCTCATGAGAAAAAAAAACAGCAGCACAAATCTATTTCAGAGGCACTGATACATCTGCAGAAAGTGACGATTGTTGACATAGCCTGACAGTTCGTTTTGTTTATGGTTACGGTTGCTAAGGGCGCTTTGCCATGACCCAAAGATGACGTGGCGTGTGTATTTGTTGACAAATAGGGGGCATTTTGATTCAATTGTGCGATATAGTGTGATTGAAATGCATGTACATGCAAAAATATCATCAACTAGAGAAAAAACAGAGGTATTAGGCTGTTGGAAAAACACCCTAGATAGCCTGAGTCCTCAACATATTTTTAGCGTTTATCATTATTATTATTTTTTGTGCTCAAAGTCACAGGCGTCGCGTGTCCCTCAGCCTGACTCTGAGGACGAGGTGTGTCCAAACGTCAACCACACGTGCACCACAATACTAAAAACAAACAATCAAACGCTTCAAAGTAGGCCTACGCTATATGCATCTCCATTTATTCGCTAAGCAGTAGCCCAGTATGTGAGTTGGCTGTCCTCGACTGAGAGCACCACGGAGGCTGAAGCGCGGATATCCTCCGATTATAAGTTATTGACCAGTTGAATGACAATCAACAAAAAGTGCATATCCCGAGAGCATTCGCATCGGTTTGGCATGTAATGTGCATTACCCTTTCCTGAAAACAACATTCAAAGCAGATGGACAAGGTAAAACGAGTAGCCTAAAGCAAAGCAGTGCACTCACCTGTCTTCGTGCCCTAGCAGTTACAGGGGCAGTTTCAGTCTGCACGCCAGCGATGTCAATTGTTGGAACTGCTTGAGGCAATAGCATTCTCTTCAGTCCAACCATGCCCGCGATCTCCACATTTGTGGTGAAGCACGAGGGGTGGAAATGTGCCGAGCACAACAGTGACCACGAGCTTGCTTCAAAACCACACCGGTGCCTGCGTACGAATTGGATCCACAGAGCCCTTGTTTTAGCCTTCTCCTTGTCGGCCACAGTTCCATCATTCTTCACAGAATGGAACTTGTGCAAAGATATTCCTTCTGTCAAGTAGCCATTTTTGCAGCTGGCACCGTTCAGCCCTCCAGCAACACAGTGCTTGACACTGCGCTTTGTTTTGGTACTAGCCGTCATTGATCTGAACAAGGTGGAATGAGGTTAACTTTCCCCTTCTATGTCACGCATATCATTTGCATAAAATTTGCATGTCGCGAAAAAAAGGAAACATAACACTTTTTGGGAGCGTTTTAACATGACTTTTAGGACAAAATATCACCCAGACAATATCCCATTTTATTCACAAGGCTTAGAACTTTCAGAATCTGTCCTGGAAATGGTCAAATTCCTTTACTTTGTTTTCGTTTCATAAACCCTTTAAGTAACAGATTAAGACAAAGCCATTACAAATTTGGTGACAGTAAGGTTAAAACACATTGGCTCAGTGATAAGGGTTTAAAACATTTTGTCCTAAACCCTTTTTGGGAAAGGGTGTCCTCTGTCTATTAAATCCTAAATATCTCAGCCCCTGAAGCACATACAAACATGAAATGAGTTACATTTAAAAGCTAGGACCCACGTTTTGCCATAGAATGTGTTCATTCAGC
Source organism: Engraulis encrasicolus (assembly GCF_034702125.1). Classification (NCBI taxonomy): domain Eukaryota; kingdom Metazoa; phylum Chordata; class Actinopteri; order Clupeiformes; family Engraulidae; genus Engraulis; species Engraulis encrasicolus. The sequence goes on along the minus strand of NC_085859.1, from coordinate 23,799,587 downwards.
TGTAACTTTGCCACATTTTCAGTAAAACAGCTCAAATCTCAAGAACCTGAATGCAGCATATATGTGTCTCCAGGACACAATGGGCTAATACCAGAGCAGACATTCTGCTGTATCTTCTGAAGATTCACAGAGAAAATAATGCTGTCCATGATGACCTCCAAATCCCCCATCACCCTATCACACAGCCTATATGCATAAGGCCTGTGTGATGGAGTGGCCATAAGGGTTGTGGGTGTGCTCTGACTGTCAAGCCAATGAGCCTGGCTCTTTGGTGTGGCAATCAGAACCCAAGTTTGGTACCCCTGAAGATCTGGGTTCGAGTTAGGGCTGCACAATTATGGAAAAAAAAAATCATAATCCCGATTATTTTGGTCAAAATCGTAATCACGATAATTAATCACGATTTTTTGCAGATGTTTTTGAAAATCATAACAAGATGAAAGATAACCAAGAATTAAATATGTATGGGATGAGCGACATAAAATGAATTGTGATAATTATGTAAAGGCAATAGCATGAAACTTAGGTGGACAAATACGCTCTCAAAGGTAGGTCACTATTGCCACGATTAAATCACGATTGAAATCACGACTTCCATTTCATGATTTTATCACGATTTTCGATTATTTTCGATTAATTATGCAGCCCTAGTTCGAGTCCTGGCAGGGTAACTGTACTCCCCTTCGCTACAGCAAATAGACTGTAAGTTTTGTACTACATACATGAGGACACGTCAGTCCTCATGTTTATTTAACATAGGCCTATGTTTGCAGTGCTGAATGGAGTAAGACGAAATCATTTGCTCCATGCATACTAGCACGTAGTGATCTTAAATATGATCAAGAGGAAGTCACATGTTGTCACTTACCTGTAGGGTATTGCCATCCTATACCACTCCATCAAACACACAACATAGCCTATCAAACACACATAGGCATAAGGTATACTACTGTATACAAGGACACACATTAACCCTGTTTGAGGCTACTTTCTCTTGCCTAGTTATTATTTCGGTTGTTGTTTTATTCTTCATGAGCCTATCGGTAATAATTAGTGATGTGATGTGCAAAATAGGTTATATAGCCTACACATAAGTTACATAGTATCATGACACAACATTAGGCCTATATGATATGATATGATATGACATGATAGCCTATGATGTGATCGCCTAGGCCTGCATGATATGATAGGCTATAAAAATAAAGATATAGGCCTATACGCACGTAAAAAAAATGTTGACTAATGGGCCATGCTCTGTGGGCAGATAAGGAAAGGTTATTTAATGTAACCACCGAAGTTACACGTGAAAGTGCGTGGTAAGCTTGTTCTCTAGTCTGTCTGCATAAAAGGAAAAAGTCCTCATGTGACCAGCTGTTTGTTGAAGGTTGTTTTGTTTGTTTTGTTAATATAGGCTAAAGCTAACAGTGCCAGAGAGAAGAGGAGGCCGACTGTGCAGTAGGCTACAGATACACTTCCATCCATATGAAAAAAATAGTTGATGTAAATTTGCCTAATTTAAGTAAACTCATAAGCTGATTTGAATATAAGTGGGCTATATAAATTGGCAACGTGCAGTAACCGAAGTCTGGGCTGTTTTTCAACATGAAACCAACCTTCTGAAGCCTTATGTTCAATCCAGTCAATATCAGTCGTCTGCAGCTGTCTCGGAAATGTATAATGTAAAAGGCGGCAAGCAAACTATCGCGTTTTCTCATTCTCAGCCGTCTCCATCTGAAATTCTGCTGGATCGATGTCGCTTTAAGAGGGCGCGCGTGCTGGTAGGGAGCAGGCGAATCGCTACTTTCGCTCTTCAGTCGTGGAGTGGAGGCGGGTACGGCCACACGCGTTTCATCCACGGAGCTGCTGTGCTTGAGGAACTGAAGCCATGGCAACCGCTTTAGCAGGTGAGGCAAAATGAGTTGTTTATTAGATGTATCAAAGCAAAACATGGCCACTTTTCTGACTATTGTCTGACAAATCTTTTTCTTGTTATGTTGCAGAAGCGGAGACTCGTCAGCGCTTGCTGAGGACCGTCAAGAAAGAGGTGGGTCCTTTTCCGCTTCAATTGAAGTGTAATCAAATCAAAAAAGCGGGTGAACGTAGGCAGAAGCTTTCAGGTAGACTGTCGGTTGGGGGGCTGTTATAACTCGTCACAGAGACCCACACGTGTCAAGGTTTTATCCTAGGCTACCAAAGAGGAACCAAAGTGTGACTCATACTAAAAACTAACATAATTTGGTTTAAGAAGTGCCAAAGGAAACTTTGAATACATCCATGCAGAGTTTAATCCTTTTTTGTTCCCAATGATATTCTCTATTTTGTCCGCTTCATTGTGTGTGTGTGTGTGTGTGTGCGTGCGCGCGCAAGCGCGCGTGTGTTTAGTGTCCTTTCATCACTGGCAAATCTTCCATGCATTCAGCTACTCTGTCGTCGTTGTCCTTATAGTTGGGTGGGCTTGGAAGAGACGCTATGGGAGCATTATTGATTGATGACTGTCAAAGCATGGGTAAAAAAAGCCTAATTGCACACAGTTAACGGTAATTTACCAGGAAGATCAAGGCAATGGGTTGGGGGGATGTTCACAGGATGTTCATGGACCATTGGCATCATGAAATCAGACTTCACCAGATTCTGCCAAATGCTTAGTTATTACCGGTGCTGTTGCTCTGTTTCATGTCGTTGTGTGCGTGTGTGTGTGTGTGTGTGTGTGTGTGTGTGTGTGTGTGTGTGTGTGTGTGTGTGTGTGTGTTTAGTGTTTATTGATGTTCCAAATATTCCACATAGTGATCCTATAACTGTCTTCCGTCCATGGCTTTATACATAGGCTAAATGAAATGCACGCCAATTCTAATTCGGATGTTATCTTGAAGACAAATGGCTGGGGTGAATCAGGGGTTGATAGGCCTGCTCAGTGCAATCCATAAATATAACTTGTTTTGTGTGTGTGTGTGTTTTTTTTGTTTTTTTTTTGCTGTCATGAGTGATGAGTCATCATGGACTCAAGATTGTCATCAAGTTAGGCCCAACTGAACTGAGACAGTTACAGTGCCATGAAAATACTGCATCTCTGATTCATAGTCTCCATTGTGGAGAAAATAATGTTTTTATTATTATTGTTGTTGTTGTGATAACACGATTGGATTTATTTGTGGGTGGTCATATATTACAGATTGTCATTACTCAGAAAATTGAAACAATGAAGCATTAGACATATTCAGCTAAGGTGACATTGATAAGTAATTTGCACAGGAAATGAATACCAAGCTGCACATGAATACACAGAGAAACATTTGTGGTGCTCATCATTTTATGTGAGCCATGTTTTGGTTGTCATTAGAGTAAGAGTATGCACATCCCACCTCTCTGAGGCTAGGTGCAGGACAAAGGTGAATCTGATAGTAGAAGTAGCGCCGCTTTGAAAATGTATTCAGGTCATACTTTTCGACCCAACAGGCATCAGGCATGTTTTAGTTGTGTAATGGATGAAAGCTAGCAGTGTTTGGTGTAGAACATTAAAGAAAGCCCAGTTTTTTCACTGGTCACTCGCTTAGCCAGAAGCCCGGTTCTCTTTCGGTTGACCTGGGCAGCATCTCACTATGGGAACACCTCTTGCACGTTTGTGCCAATCAAGGGCGTCAGCTGTGGGGACCTGCCTATCCAACAAATACGGATGTGCGATCCGTGAAGAGCGTTCCTCTCCTCCTCACCATGGGCTGCTACTTAGCTCGTGTGTCCAGGGATGCCAGATGAGTCTGACAATTTCCAGCCCAAAAATGCTCAAATGCCTGGGAGCACAAAATACTGCCCAATTTGAACTAAATTCTAATGATATCCATGGCCATAAATTTGCAGAAAATCCCGCCCAAATGCCCATTTTTATCCTTTTTACCCACAGACGGTCACCCTAAGCAGCCCAATTGGGCGGGAAACGGCCCAATCTGGCAAGACTGCATGTGTCTCAGAGATTTAACTGTCTACCAAAAGAGCCTACTAACTTAACTTTCCAGACATTGATTGGGAAATTCTTTCACTGCCCAGTTTTTACAGCTCATTTGGTAGCGTACAGTTTGCTGTGAGGTTACTGGTTTGAGATTAGCTCTGGACTACACAGGATTGCTTCAGGTATTTTAGTGCCTTGGTACCGGGATTGGACTGAGATTTAGCGCGTTAAAACACAGCCCCTGTTATAAATTTGCTGTTACCAGAATGCCAATGACCAGGTTTAATGGCCTGTGTAATGCCATAGTAGTGTAGTACAATGGTAGTAAAGCCTTTCCAGTGACTATAGTGTTCCAATGGGTCATTTGATGTTGTCAGCATCTGCTGTAGTTAACCGATTTTAAATTCTGAAAAAGGACACTAATAACTGTTTGATTTTCTTTACGCAAAAGACAAAATGAACATTGAAAGTGCAAGTATAGCATTATGACTGCCCTGTACCCTAACGACCCAAATATAATCCGTGTCCATGTTGGCAAAGATGCATCCTTAACTCCCGTCCTAATTGACTGTTTTGTCGCTCACTTATTCACAGTATTGATCTCTAGCCCTTTTTGTCCGTTTAATGAATATGCATCTCAGAGGAGAAGGGTTGCCAGACACATTTGTCATCTTGTGTTTTTCGTTGTGTGGCTCGGACAGCCTTTTGACTCATAAATTGATCGCCACAGGGCTTGAAACATAGGCTGAAATCAATATATGGATGTGGGTGCTTCTTCTCCGGTTCACTGATGTGTTTTCAGTGATATGCCTTTGGTATGGGATTGAGGTCAGGAACAGCACTGTTCTAGCCATGTGTCTAGCCATAGTCCCCGGTTCCGCCACAGATTTTGCCGGGTCTCAGGACAAAGTCATCAGAAAGGGCCCCCTACATAAAACATATAATGCTCCACAACCCTGTTGGCTTACCTACGCTGTGCAGACACTGTCTCGAACCCGCAACCTCGCAGCAACTCCAGCGTGGGAGCCTCACTCAACCAGAGTTGCATCTTTTGATAAAAATTAATTTACTCAAGTTTTTCACTCAGGCTGGGATACAGGACAGTACTATGGGTGATCAGAGCAGTTGTAATGGACAGTAGACAAGCCACACTGTATCATGAAGGCTACAATCTGGCACCGTGCCATTAGCGAAACCGTAGAAGCAACTGTTGGTTTTAAAGTGTTTGACTGCATGTAACACAATAGCCCAGCACAGCTATCCCCTTACTAAGACCCCACGAGAGGCTCGGTAAACAGATACACACAGATACTGCGTTGTGATTGAAGGATTTTAAAAAAAAAATCCTTTTGGATCATCTCCAGTTGAGCAGAACTGGACCAACTCATCAGGCAAAACTACAGTATGTTCTGCCGCTAGCTAAATGGGTTCATCTTCTAGGCCAGTGGTTCTTAACCCCTTAAGACACGGCTTTATAAATTTGTTGTTACCAGTATGGTAATGACCAAGTTGTGGTGCCTGTGCCTAAAGGGCCTGTGTTGTGTCATAGTATCGTAGTGCTATGGTAGTTACATTTCAATCTCTATTACAGCGTGCCACTGGAGGTCCGGCGTGCATTAAGGGGCTACGTTGGGGTGCAGGCACCCCCTTTGTCTGTGTTGAGGTTGTGATCAAATTTCTGCTTGGGAACATTATACTTTGGTCAAATCAAAACCAAATTAAATCACTTTTTTTTTAAAAACAAAATGTGTGTGTACATGTTTAGAAATTTGGGTTGGGGGAGCACAGTTTGTCTTGGGCACAAGTAAAGGAGTGCTTTGAGAAAAAAGGTTAAGAACCACTGTTCAGGGCTACACCTGCAGTACCTGTATGCTACAACACCTTAGCAAGTTGACATAGCACCTCACCTCACTTAATACATTCTCTAGCTGGGGGACAAACATATGACCTTCTGATCTCCAACCCATCTGCTCTTTCACCAGCCTGCCTCCTCAGGCTTTTTGGCATGGCAGTCACAGCACACCCAGATGGTAACGCCATCACAACAATGTTGAAAAAAAAATGTTAGTATTGCTTTACTAGGATAGTACAGCGAAGAGTGGGGCAGGGAATGGAGTGGGATATGGGGGAGGATCAGGAAACGACCCTGTGCCGTAATCGAACCTGGGTCCACGGGTCAACAGCACGGCGCCCCAGCCATTTCAGCCATGGCCATGGCCTAGTGTTTTGTTTTGTTTTGTTTTGTTTTGCTTTTTTTGGGGGGGGTCTTTTTTACTTTATTTATGATAGTGACAGGAAGTGAGTGGGGAGAGAGAGATAGGGAAGGGCCGGCAAAGGACCCAGGTGGGAATCGAACCTGGGTCAGCCGCATGGTAGACGAGTACCCTACCGTTTGGCCTGCGGGGCCCAAGGCCTAGTGTTACTTTTTAATTAAAGTTACTTTCCCTCCCCTCCTTCCCTGTATGAGAGAAATGACTCGAGGATGCCCCACTTTTACAGCTCTGTAGTTTGGCAAGGACAAGAGTCAAGCATTATGCAGCGTGTAATGTTCAGAAACCAGTGACTCGGAAGGAATTTGTGGTGGAAAAAAAAATCATCAGCTGATATTGTATTTAATGGAAGGTAATCGCCTGTGTAATTTAGCAATTTCATCTGCCCACACAGAACACCTCTCTCTTGAAGCGAGCTCCTGTCTCAGCTAATTCTTCCCACCACCATCAGACTCGCAGCCAGCGGCTGCATGTACGTAGATACCCAAGTACAGGGCTGTTTCAAGGTACTTGGGTGCAATAGGCAAAGAGGGACTTTTGGCCCTTACCCCAACCCCCCATGCTTGTTCTCTTAAAACAGGGGTCCCCAAACTAAGGCCCGGGGGCCGGATGCGGCCCGCCATGCCCCTTTGACCGGCCCTCCACCTCTCTGCACCTCACCATTTGAACTGCCCCAAAGAAGCAATCCTATCTTGTCTTGATAGTTTCTCATCTCACTGTTGTATAAACAGGCCTAACATTTCTATTGTATAACTCATAAACCATATTTTTCTAACCTTTCCTTGGTATTTTTACATGGTTATTAGAAATTAAAAGCAATACCTGTGGTATTTCAAATTGAAAACATGTGAAGTACTCACTTATTTTGCAAATCACTGGTAATGATGAACTATTTTGTGCTAGAAATTATGGTTATAACAGGCAGTTGCCTAGTATAAAGCCCACATGATTGATTCCGGCCCCTGATCACAGTCAGGAACGATAATGTGGCCCCCAGAGAAGTTTGGGGACTCCTGTCTTAAAACAATTGGGGAGGGCCCCCCTCGAAAAAATGTTATAGCAGTACTGCCCTACAAAGGCAAAGGGCAGTAACCACACCGACGGTGAAGCTGAGAACAATGCCATCAAAGCCTTGGTATATCAGGCTGGATATTGTAGTTACTGCAAATGTGACACATCGATATCTCTAAAACGAGACACATTGTGGACCATAAGGTTTTTTCACAAGATAAAGGAGGTGTTATTAAGCCCATCTTCAGTATAAACTCATTTTTCACAAAAAATGGAGTTACTGCACTTTGCCTTTGTAGGGCAGAGTACAGTATCACTGAACTTTTCAGTCACTGAATTGACGGAATCATTGCTGTCATTTAAATACAAAACCGGACATTATCAGGGGACCCCCATTCATCTAGGGGCCTTAGGCAACTGCCAAGTTTGCTTGCCTGGTTGTGACAAGACTGCCTGCCGTGCCCAAATGATGGTGGAATAATTTCACTCTCAAGCAAGTCAAGCCAATGCGACTTGACAGAATATTAGATGATGTAGTAAACATTGATCCTGAAAGGTTTAGCGGCCATCTCCCTCTCCCTCCTTGCCTTTCGTTTCCCTCTCAGGCGACACTGTCAAATATCTTTTGGGAGGTGACTATTGTGGATGGAATTTATTGGTGTTGACACAACCTTACCTAAGCCTTAAGCACTAAGCGTTGCCCTTTTTTAACTGCATATTGTGGAGGTAAATAAACCCGTAATATCATCCATCCTGTCAGACAGGAGAGCAATGATTAATAGGCTTCAGATACAGTATAAAAAGGCATGGTGGGGCCAGGTCTTTACCATTCAGGGATGGGTGTATAGGCACTTTTCCCCATACAACCTGGCCATTTTGTGCTGTGTCATGTCAAGCTCAGTGATGTCATTCTGTCAGCCTGGTTTTTATTTCCATTTCAAACCGTCTTGCCCGGAGTATGGTTGAAGTTATGTTATTGACATTGTCACGTAGAACTTTGCGGAGGCTAGTTGACTAAGGTAAGGTAAGGCCGACAGATATCCAAGTCTTGAAGTAGGCTATCAATAGTATGAGCGACATCATATTTGGATACTACAATGTTGATTTTTTTGTTTCGATTTTAATATCAAAGTAATTAAGTGTCAAACTAAAGACAATTCTAAGGTAGTTGATCGGGTGGCTGCCATGTTTTTTTTATTCACCGTTTTGAGGAAGCTGGCACACAGCATTCTGGGTAGTAGACAGCGACAATACCCACTCAGCTTGATACAGCCAGACGAAAGAAAAAAAACAGAGGACTGATTTCCGAACTGTGTCGTGCTGTACTTAGCGAAAAGCTGTAAACGCAGGAGTTGTGCCGTGTGAATCTGTGCTGGGTAGAAAACGGGCAGTGGAAAAGCGTGATGTAGCCTGGCAAGCCAGACTACAACATGAAAGCTGTAGTCTGACACAAGACAATTCAGACAGCTGAAGGCTGTGGGTGGGACCAAACTACTGTTGTTACGGTTCAAAAATTGCCTCTGCTCTGAATTGTCCAACACTATGACCAATCAAACCACCTGTTCATTAGCTGTGGGCCTTTCCGTCTCCACCATACGCATGAACGGCGTGACGTGTGACGTGTGCCATGTGCGTTACGCCCTTTTTTGGTGGAAAGCCAATGCAAGTCAATTGGTGGTGTTGGAAAAGAATAAACAAGACAAGAACCTGGAGACAAGCGTTGATAATCCTGCTAAGCCTACCCCAAAGATTCAAACAGGGAAAACATTTTCAGTCCACATTACTATACATGTGTATCTCAATCCAAGAAAGTTTATGCAATGATTTATAATGTCAGTGTTTTCAACCTTCATCAGCATAACTTCAAACACTTTTTTGGATTGAAAGTAGGCCTTTGGACCACTGTGAACAACAACAAAAAAATCCACATTATTGTATGATCGTTCTGATGTTGTGATTTCAACCTCTGACCAAAAACTGACAGTCAGACAGAATAATCCACTGTTGACTTGGCAATGGCAACCTTATCTTTATTTCTGTAGTATGACAGGCAAACACAACGAGCCCGATTTAGCACCCATAGTTTATTCAGGCCCTCAGTCAGTGACTTGTGAGTCAACGCATGAGCTATGTGATTTGAGCATTTGTGAGATGTGGAATGATTTAGCCTTATTGTATTTTCTGTCATCTATCTTGGTTAATGGCCTACATGAATCATATCAAAAGGTGTGCAGACACATACGTAGGTGCACACACAGAAAACCGTTAGTACCAATTATATCCTATGGAGGCAGCATGTTTCTCTCCGCTTTGTGACAAAAAAAAACAAATTTCCTGGTTAGAATTGCCAATCAGAAGCGCTTGATAATCATATCCCACCCTGATATGTTTTTCGGTTGCAAAATGAACAGTTTAAACCTGTTCGACTGAATAGAATAGAACCTTGTTGTCCATTTATATATAGTATATATACAGTGACTGGTTAGGACCAGGTACTCCCTCTTGTTGCATTGTTGGAGGGGTCAACATCCTAGTCCTGCAGAAGAAGTGGCTCTGGATCAGTATGGAAATTTGTTCACGAGTCCACAATGAGTGAACACTTCGGATTGAGCCATTCACCAAGCACGCTCACGTGATGGGCACACCTGTGTTTGCTGAAGGACGGAGGCAGCCTGCCAAGCAAGGGCTTGAGCACACACACGCACACACACACACACACACACACACACACACACACACACACACACACACACACACACACACACACACACATACACATACACACACACACTCCGGTGACGGCAATGGCACAGTCTGTTTACTTTTCCCTATCTACCTCTTGCCTCCCCTCCTCTCCTCTGTGCCTAGCCACCAGTGCCGCTGACAGCTTTTGCTGTGCCCAGGACAAAGTCATCTGAAAGGGCCCCCTACCCAATACATATAATGTAATTGGGACCCAATTCTGGAGCCCATATCTCCCTGGGCCCGGGACAACATACCCGTTTGACACCCCCGCCAGCGGGCCTGCCAGCCACACACGACAGCAGGGATAAAGGATAAGGTTTCCGTCTGTGTGTCTGTCTGTCTGTGTGTGTTTGAGACTACAGACTACAGACTACAGTAAACCACGGTTGACCTGAGGGGACCCGTGTGTTGTTTTTTTGCCTTGGGCAAGTGAAGCCTCTGTTCCCTGTGTCACAACCACTGAAGATCATGTAGCAGCCTTGGGGCAGCCATGGTCTAATGGTTAGGGGCAGTTGGTCTTTGAAAGAGGTGGAAAATCTCAAAGCGTTCACATTTTCGCCCTGCGACATTTTTTTTTCTCATGGCAACATATTAGACAATAAAGCTTTTGAATCTTGAATCTGAATCTTGAATCTAATGCATTGGTGATTACATGTTACTGTCTTTTCAAAGTAATCCCTTACACTAGCATATTACTATTTAAAGCATTACTATTTAAGGCATGTAAGGCATTACACCACTTTTGCATTACTTTATTTACTCTTGCCAAAATAACTAAATATGGATCTGGCAGTTAACAGTGTCAATCAAACTCATGAGGTCATGACTCTTTCACCTCCCCCATCCAGGGGTTGTTTTGGTAGCATGCAGACAAAAAGTAGCAGGTTCAGAAATAGCTTCTTTCTGACCCTCCACATTAAAATCTGTGTTGCAGTAAAACATATTGTAACTTAAGTTAGCAATGTAACTAGTATATATCTAGCATACTAGAGAGACAGAGAGAGAGAGAGAGAGAGAGAGAGAGAGAGAGAGAGAGAGAGAGAGAGAGAGAGAGAGAGAGAGAGAGAGAGAAGCAGACAGTAAAACTGCAGATTGCTTGATTCGGTCTTTTCACAATAACATCATCCACGTTCTGTCTACTGTGCCAGCCTGATAATTGGAGGCAAATACAAAAGGTCAGAAAGAGCTAGATAATCTCCCCCTTTTGAAACGAATCTGTGTCAGTCCTTGGAGCTTGGTTGTTTTGACACAATATTCATATTCACACTGAAACCCATTAATCCATGATAAAGCCTTGGTATTCCCTACATCTGTATCAGCCCAGGTCTGTCTGTCTGTCGGTCTGTCTGTCGGCCTGTCTGTCTCTCTCTCTGTCTGTCTGTCTGTCTTTCTGTCTGTCTGTCTCTCTCTCTGTGTTTCTGCCCAATAGATACAATGTAATGACTGAGGGAACCCAATTCTGAGCCCCCTCTCTCCCTGGGCCCGGGACAACCTTCCCCTTTGTCCCTCCCTGTCGGCACCCCTGCATGCATCATTTACACAACATGCATCATTTACAAAACAAGACGCTATGAGTATCGTCACAGAAAAAAGCCACATGAAAAACAACAGTTAGACGGCAAGTGCATAGACTACTTCTTTAAATGCCAAGGTGTTCCGGTGCGGTGTGATTAAGTAGATACGGTCTTGGAGAGATATGGATCAGAGGAATGACATTTAACTCTGGTTATTAAAGCGACTTAATAATCTTCCGTGCATAAAAATGGCAAGTCACCACATGCATGACCTTTGAAGCACCTACAAATTAATGTGACGGTAAAAATGTCAGTTGTGCAAAAATACAGTTGTTAGTTGTTTATGATGATATTTAGGGTAAGGAATATTCCAGAGATAGATTTACAGAGGATAAGACACTCAAACATTGTATTACATTTTTTTAGAAAGACTGCATTTTGTATTCCCAATTTCATTTTTGTATTGCCCATTCAATACAGTTTTGTTCACATTTTTTTAAATAAGTTACATTACATTACATTACATTAGTTCCTCCTAATTTAGTTTAGATGGAACATGGCAAAACTGACAGTGTGTGGAAGAATACATGGTAGCCAACATGAATTTATTCATTCTTCCATCCTCCATCTATTTGGTCATCCATCCATCCATCCATCCATCCATCTATCTATCTATCTATCTATCTATCTATCTATCTATCTATCTATCTATCTATCTATCTATCTATCTATCTATCTATCTATCTATCTATCTATCTATCTATCTATCTATCTATCTATCTATCCATCTATCCATCTATTTGGCCATCCATTTTCCATCCTCCAATCATTCCATCCCATTAGTCATCCATTTCTCCCCATTCATGTATCTGTTTTTTGAATTTGCTGATAATTCACTCCATCAAATTATCACAGGCTCAGAGCTGATTAAACATCATCAGCACCAGGGTCTCTCTCCCCCCTCCCTCTCTCTCTCTCTCTCTCTCTCTCTCTCTCTCTCTCTCTCTCTCTCTCTCTCCCCCCTCCCTCTCTCTCTGTAGACTGAACATGAGGTGTTCCCCATAACCGCTTGACATCATGTGTTTGTGTGTGGGGGTGACTGATTGAATAGATTGAATTGATCCCTCTCCACTCCATTGATCCAATCAATTGCCACTTGTGGATGTGTGAGAGTGGAACAATAGGTTTCTGAATATATCCAGCGGTGTGCTTTTTTGGATAAAAGCATCTGTTAATAACCCCTTAATTCAGAATCTCTATGAGCTTGTTACCAAAATGGTATTGACCGTGTCTTTTTAATGTCATAGCAATGTTGTGTGTTGTTGTATACATTGTAGATTAATGTTGTGCAATGTGCTGGGATTATTGACGTTTAAGCTGTTTTACTTTTCAGTTATGAATGCACTGTCTGTGTTTCTTACATGCATCCATCAGTATGCTTTTTTGCATAAAGCCTTTTTAACGTAATGAAAGCAGATGAGCTTATTTGTTGGTAAGCAGCTGTTTTGCTGTTGGTTGTTATTTTTATATCAGCCTTGAGTGAAATTCTGTGATGCAGTGACTGACTGTGGATGCCTAAACGAAATTATTTCTCCTTGGTGACAGCAAGATAGACTTTACTTACGTTAGTGATGAATGCTGCGTCACTAGCTCTCTTGTCACATATTCGGATTCACTTTCTGAGGGTGACGACATCCATTCACATGTGCGCACACAGACTCACGCATGCACGCACGCACGCATGCACGCACGCACGCACACATGCACACATGCACACACACCACATAGGGTGACTCACACCTCAGGAGACTGGTGAAGGGGTACCCCTCCCCGCTCATCTTCTTAACCCTTTCATTCCCACTTCCCACTCTGTAGTCTACCCTTCCTCAGTCTCCCACTCCTCCTCTGTCATTCCCTCACTCCTTCACATCCTCCCTTCTTCCCTCCCTCCCAACAGAGGATTTTATTCATACATTAGTGTTTTTCACAAGAGAACCTAGAAGTCAAAACAATTGCCGAGCTGAAACAATAACAAAATGCGACAACGACAGTCCAAAAAATGGATACTGCTGGAACAACGGATTTCTGCCCTGGAATCCTTACTGGGTGATCGCCTATCAAAGACTGAAGGAAGTCCTGAAACAGGTGCCGCAAATGCAAAAGCAGACCAACGACCGGCTGATGTGACATTTGTGACGCTGGACGAAACACCTGGCAAAAGCTTCGCAAAGCAAAATGTGAGTAGGCCTACTCACTATTGGGAAAGCAAAGGGGCTCGACCCAAAAACAGAGATAAAATACTAACTTCAACACCAGTGCGGTCTGCTGCTGCCAGACCAACTTTTTCAGGGCAGCCCATAAAACTTCAAAATCGATTTGAGTGCCTTGAACAAGTGGAACCAGTTGCTCCCAGAATAAAAACTGAACGTACACCGCATTGGAATAACAAGAACAAAGTTAGACGGCAGCTGCCTGCCTCTCCTACAACACTTGTTGTTGGTGATCTGAGTGTGAAAAATATCGGAAATGGAACTTTTAAAGTGTCCTGTCTGCCCCATGCATCCGTACGTGAGACCAAGGACAGTATCCCACAATTGGTGTCTGACCACAGATCTATTGATCGCCTTGTTGTTCACTGTGGGGCAGCGGATCTGTTCAAAGAGCAAATAACTGTCAAAAAGGATTTTAATGACTTATTTTCAACTCTAAAAGATCTGAAAATTCCATTCTTCATCAGCGGGCCAATACCAGCACCATGCTATCGCGACTTTGCGTTTTCGAGATTAAATTGCTTAAACACATGGCTGTCAAGGACATGCAGATCCAACGGTATCAGCTTTGTTGACAATTTCGACCGTTTCTGGAGACGCACTGTACTTTTAAAAAAAAACAGTGCAGAACTGAGTTGGACCGGCGCCAAAGTGCTGACAGACCAGTTGGTTTACAGCATTGAGACCTTGGGCGCTGATAAGCGGCCTGTATCTGTATCCACTCAGACACAGGGGCATTTCAACAAGCCCTCTGTGCCTGTAAGTGTGCAAACTGAGCCACAGACTGGCGAAAGCACACACACAGATGACGTAGCCAAGTCCCTCTCTGCTCAAGTGGAAAACAACGGAACACACAGAACTCGCCACAAACTGAACCAGCTTTCGGAACAGCTGGAAGATCTGTCACAGAAACTGGCAGCAAGCCGCTCGCCGGAGATCAAGTGTTCACCTCCTTGTCGGACTGGCAAAATGCCATTGGCATCACCAATTCCACCTCCCAGGTCTGCCAAAAAGCGACTGTCCACACAGGAAATAGGAAATGTGGTTTCCTCAAAACCAAACTCACCCCCCAGATGTGGCGAAACGCAGCCACCAGCAAGCCCTGGCAACGGCGACAAAATGCAATCACCAATGGAATCACAACCTTCCCGGAACGACGAAACACCATCTTCATCTCCCAGACTGAGATTTCCAGAAACTATGGCGAGACTACTCCCCTATGCCAGATCTACCTTTTCTACCCCCAGACATTCCTACCAAGCCTCCTATGCGGATATTTCTCAAGGTCAACCTCATTCTACCCCAAAATCTAAAAGGATACTTCCATCCATGACTGCACCCAAAAAAGGCAAGGCCCCACAACCACCTGTCTGTGCTCTGGAGTACAGTAGTATCAGTGAGGATGACATGGTTGAAAGCACAGTCTGATATCAACTGGGTCCCTACCCACATAGTAACAGTTGTTTTGAAAATAAGCAGATAAGGGGACCCGTGGACAATCTTATTCCAGTTCTAACAACAAAACGAGGTCTCTTGAGGACACGCATACATTCCCCCAAGACGGCAAGCATGGGAAATCTCAGACTTGTCCCAAAAAAACTCACTACCACAGTGGAAATGCCTCCAATGCTCAATGCTAAATTAGCTTTACAGAATAGTAGATCTCTAAGGAACAAGCCTTTTGTTGTCAATGAGTTTATCTGTACCCACAACCTTGATTTTTTATTTTTAACTGAAACATGGCTGGAAAAATCCACTAGCTCTATCACACTTATAGAAGCAACTCCGTCACACTTTAATTTCATTAGTACAGAAAGGCAGAATAAACAGGGAGGGGGGGTAGCAATTATTTTCAAGGCACTGTTTCAATGTCAAAAGACATCACTAGGTGAATTTTCATCTTTTGAATACTTAGCTGCAGTTCTAAAATGTTCTTCTGACATACTGTTATTGACTATTTACAGACCTCCAAGACTTTCTGCACCACTCTTCTTAGAGGAATTTGGTGAGCTGTTGTCGAATGTTTGTGTGAACTATGATAGCTTGTTTATAGCAGGCGATTTTAATTTTTACGTGGACGACTTAGAGAATGTCTATGCTAAGGAATTTTTAAGTCTTATTGACATTTTTAGCCTCACACAGCATGTAACAGGACCAACACACAACCAAGGTCACACTTTAGACCTAATAATAACAAAAGGCCTTAATGCTTGTGCTAGTGTCAAAGACTATGGCTTTTCTGACCATTACTGCATTTTTTCTGATGTTTCTATGTACCCTCATGTTCAAAGGGAATCTGTTACAGTCAAAAAACGTATAATCAACTGTGAGACAGCCTCACTCTTTCAGCAAGCACTTTCAGAGATCCAAAGTCAAACCTCAGAGAGTGCAGATGATCTCATGGTTAATTTTAATTCAAGGATGACCCGTATTATGGATGTTATTGCCCCCGAAAAAATCAAAA
Organism: Engraulis encrasicolus; assembly: GCF_034702125.1. NCBI lineage: Eukaryota > Metazoa > Chordata > Actinopteri > Clupeiformes > Engraulidae > Engraulis > Engraulis encrasicolus. Next base: position 23,783,370 of record NC_085859.1, on the reverse strand, counting down.
CAGTGGGACGTGAAAAAGCACCTTGGAGAAAGAATCCCACAGTTATATTGCTAAAGCAAGAATGCAGGAGGGCTGAAAGACAGTGGCGTAAATCCAAACTTGAAGTCCACTACCAAATCTATAAACACACACTCTCGAAATACAACCAAGAAATTTCTAAAGCTAGACAATCTTTTTTCTCTGACATAATTAACAGAAATATTAATAATGCACGTGTCCTGTTTGGCACTGTGGAAAAGCTAGCAAGGCCCCAAATCTAATGCCCTCTGAGTTCCTCTCAGTCAGCAAATGCAATGAGTTCGCATCCTTTTTCAAAGGAAAGATTGAAAAAAATACGTGCAAACATACTCACACATGTGCAACCGACCCAAGATTCAGACCAGCTTGCTATGGTGAAGTTAAATCCTAACCTCATGAGAAATTTTCATTTAGTTGATGTGGACATTCTTAATAGAACGGTACAAAGTCTTAGCTCCTCTACATCTGACTTAGATATTTTACCAACAGCCTTCTTCAAATCCATCTTAAATCTAATATCATCAGATGTACTTCAGATCATCAACACCTCACTACAAACAGGCATATTCCCAGGCTGTCTGAAAGAAGCAGTTGTGAAACCCTTACTGAAAAAGAACAACCTGGATGCACTGGTACTAAACAACTATAGGCCCATATCCAATCTACCATTCATGGGTAAAATAATAGAGAAAATTGTTTTTAACCAATTAACTGCTTTTCTAATCTCTAATAGCTATTTTGATAAGTTTCAATCAGGTTTCCGTGCCTACCACAGCACTGAAACAGCTCTTATTAAAGTTATGAATGACATAAGATTGAATTCTGATGCTGGCAAATCATCCGTCTTGGTACTTCTTGATTTGAGTGCTGCTTTCGATACAGTTAATCATTCTATACTACTACATAGACTGGAACACTGGGTTGGCTTTACGGGCATAGTGATCGACTGGTTAAAATCGTACTTACAACAAAGAAGTTTTTTTGTCGCCATTGGAAGACATACTTCATCACCAATGTCTCTGGATTGTGGGGTCCCCCAGGGCTCCATTCTGGGACCACTACTGTTCAATCTGTATATGTTGCCACTGGGACACATTATCGAGAATAACTCCATAAATTACCATAGCTATGCGGATGATACCCAGCTCTACTTATCTATGTCCCCAAATGACTATACCCCCCTTGAATCACTCTATCATTGCATGGACCAAATTAACAAATGGATGTCTCACAATTTCCTCCAGCTGAACACAGATAAAACTGAAGTAATTATATTTGGGAAAAGAGAGGAGAGACAAAAGATTGCTACTATCCTTGAAACGAAGGGACTGAAAGCAAGGGAAACAGTTAAAAATCTTGGGGTCCTCATTGACAGTGACCTAAACTTCAACAGTCACATGAAAGCTATTACTAAGTCTGCATTTTATCACATAAAAAACGTCTCTAAATTTAGGGGCCTGATGTCTAAACATGATCTGGAGAAGCTAATACATGCCTTTATTTCTAGTAAAGTTGATTACTGTAACAGTCTTTTTACTGGCCTCCCCAATAAAACCATTAAACAGCTTCAACTTGTACAAAACGCAGCTGCAAGGGTTCTTACAAAGACAAGGAAGTTCGACCACATTACTCCAATTTTAAGATCGCTGCATTGGCTCCCAGTAAGCTACAGAATTGATTTTAAGGCTATGCTACTTGTGTTTAAATCACTAAATGGAATGGGACCCACATATCTACTGGATATGTTTCAGCTGTATGCACCAACTAGGTCACTAAGGTCAACGGAGAAGAATTTGCTGGTGATTCCAAAAGTCAAAACAAAGTGTGGAGAGGCAGCCTTTAGCTTCTATGCTTCAAAGCTTTGGAACCAGCTTCCAGATGACATAAAAAATGCACCCACTATTGATAGCTTTAAATCTAGACTCAAGACAAAGCTGTTCTCAGATGCTTTCCCCTAGCTTAAATTACTTATTCTTATTATTTTTATTTTTTATTTAATTTGTTTCATTTTATTTTATTTTATTATTATTTTTACCTTATGTTTTATCTTAATGTTTTTAAATGCTTTTTGACTCTAATTAATTTCCTTCTTTCTTCCCTGTTTCCTTTCATTTACATTTGTTAACTTTGTGAAGCACATTGAGTTGCACCTGTGTATGAAATGCGCTATATAAATAAACTTGCCTTGCCTTGCCTTTCTCACTCTACCTCCCTCAATTTCTTTTTTCTTTTTCTACCTCTCTACCTCTCTCTCTCTCTCTCTCTCTCTCCCTGCTTACTTTGTTTCACTCCTTCCCTCTCTCTGCCTGCCTCTGTCGCCCACCCTCCTTTTCTCACCCTCCTCCTCCCTCCTTCTCTGCCTCTATTTCTCACAAACTACCCCTCCCCTTCTTTTCTTTCTCATGCTGTACCTCCCTTTATCTTGTACTCCCTACCTCACTCACTCACTCCCTACCTCACTCACTCACTCACTCCTCACTCACTCACTCACTCTCTCACTCACTCACTCCTCCCCTCCATTTCTCATCTTCTATATCTCACGTTCTGCATACCTCTGCCCACCCTCCTTTTCTCACCCTCCTCCTCCCTCCTTCTCTGCCTCTATTTCTCACAAACTACCCCTCCCCTTCTTTTCTTTCTCATGCTGTACCTCCCTTTATCTTGTACTCCCTACCTCACTCACTCACTCCCTACCTCACTCACTCACTCACTCCTCCCCTCCATTTCTCATCTTCTATATCTCACGTTCTGCATACCTCTCCCCCTCTATAACTCCCTACATCCTTACCTCGCTAACACACTGTTTACACATAGCCAGTTATTTGTATCGTTTTAACTTTTCCTCCCGACAAACAGTGGTGGACGAAGTAAAAGTAAAAGTAAAAGTACTTTTGTGGTGTAATTACAACAGTAGCACATGATATTACATAGCTGTTACACTGTTTACTCCATTGAGATAGACTTTGTTATTACTGAAAATCAATAAAATCCTCACAAGGACCCACCACAAACTCAACCCAACCTGTGCAGAATCAGCGTATCGTAAGTACATTGGTCTACTTTTAACTCAGATATGTTACCTGTGTTGGAAAGAAACTGTGTTTCTTTTTTTTACTTTTACTTTTACTTTGTCCACCACTGCCGACAAAATATCTTCGTTCACACCATCAGCCCATCAATATGCTGCAAGGAGAAAGCCATTCATGTCTTTAGAAAGATTTGTTTCCAGAGGAAACCTCTCCATTTGGGTGTAAACGAAAGGCAAAAATAGATAAAGGTCATCGTTGTTGGAGAATACCTGGGTACGTGTCAAAAGTGTGTACTTCTCTCGTTCCTCCTCACTCCTCACTCTCCCTTCTTCCCCCTTTCATCCCTCAACCTCTTTCCCAAGTTCAACTTCACATCCTTCCTCTCTTCATCCCTATTGCTCTCCCCCTTACTCTCTCTCTCTCTCTCTCTCTCTCTCTCTCTCTCTCTCTCTCTCTCTCACATACTCCTTCCCTCCCCGCCTCAATCCCCTCTCTACTCGACTCCTAACCCTCTAGTCTGTGACTGTATGGCGTGGCCACTAGGGTTGCCGTCGGTGCTTCTCTGACTGCCATGCCCATGAGCCTGGCGCGTGGGCGCATCGTGGGGCATCTCCCCCTCCCTTTGCCACAATGACGTCCATTATGACGACGGGGAATCTCCCATATCTTATTGGCTCAGTTCATTTCTGCTTTTTAAAATGTTTATATTGTAACGTTGAGGACGGGTGAGTCATGGTTGGTGGTCGTGCTGCCATTTGCGCACTCAGTCACGCACACCTGCAAATTGCACACACAAACCTCACAGACACACAGATGCACACATGCACAGACATGCACACACTCATGCAGGCACACACACACACACACACACACACACACACACACACACACTCAACACACACACACACACACACACACACACACACACACACACACACACACACACATACACACTCACATATACACACACACACACACCACACACACGCATGAAGAGTGCTCTAAGATGGAAAAACAGATAGCTGAGGGTGGTTAATTTCTTTCGAGCTGCTCACTGAGACTGTTTCTCACAAATTAGAACAGGAGATAGCCAGTCAGTCTGTGTGTGCGTGTGCGTGTGCGTGTGCTGTGTGTGTGTGTGTGTGTGTGTGTGTGTGTGTGTGTGTGTGTGTGTGTGTGTGTGTGTGTGTGTGTGTGTGTGTGTGTGTGTGTGTGTGTGCGTTTGTGTGTGAGTGTGCGCGTGTGTGTGTGTGTGTGCATTTGTGTGTGTGTGTGTCTGTCTGTCTGTGTGCATGTACGTGTGCGTGTGTGTTTCTGTTCATGTGCTCGTGCGCCTGCTTGCATGATTCTGTTTGTGTGTGTATGTGTGTGTGCCTGCGCGCATGTGTGTGCATGTGTGTGCATGTGTGTGCCTATTTGTCTGTGTGCGTACACACACGTGTGTGTGTGTGTGTGTGTGTGTGTGTGTGTGTCAGGGCTTAACACTAACACACGCCAGGTAGCCAAATGCGGGTGAAAGTCGGCGTTGGCTAGTAGATACCGAAGGTTCACTAGCCATTCTGGCGGGTCCGTCACTATTCTAAATGATGAGGCACCGCATTTTGTAGTTTTTTCCCTCGGACCGTCTTTGCTACAAACGCAATGCAATGCGTTTTCGCGAGCCTACAATACCCATGAAGCACCTGTGTCACGTGTCACCTGTGTCTCACGCGCGAGAGGAATCTGATAGAGCTAGTCTTGTGCGGCAGCGAGCTACCGGTCCGGCACATCAGCGCGCGTTTTGGAAATGTCACTGAAAACCTTCACGTGAAAATAAAGTAGCGAAGTTCATCTCAACTGACCTGTTTTGGGATCTGTCATTAGTACAATGCATAGTAGTAGTGGACATTAAAATGACCAAGGCGAGAGGAGAACACCTCAGTCTTGTGAAAGTCTTGAGACTAATCAGCGCAGTGATAAGACAAGGACACATGCGGCATTAATAATGTTCGGTTTAAATCATTTTCTGATTTGCCTGTATGTCTTCATACCTTAATATTCCTCCATGTTTCTTGTGCCGTTGTTCCCGACTGTCAAACGGGGCTTAAACAACGCGCAGTAGTAGCCTTCCAGACCGCACAAAATCATGTCCCATGTCCCTTCGCATGTGCCCATCTTGCCTTGCGTCCGTTTATGTTTTAAACAACTCAATATTGAACGGAATGAAAGGAAGTCGTAACTCCTTCTGTAGTTACCGGCCGCATATATGTGTGCCTTCTAGTGGATAGCCTATTTTTATGAGAAAATATTCCAGAAGAGGTGTTATTCCACATCCATGACAGAGGACATGCGAAGCTTTGCAATGACTTTGCACTATCTACTTTGCGCATCGAAAGTGCCCTTCAGATCAAAGACGGAAATATTTTGCTCTCATGTAGCTTACATTTGTGCCCTTCCACAACACTGTGCTTGGTGTTTCTGTACGGCTATGCCATTCCTCAGATAAGTTAATCTGTTCTTATAGCATGCATGCATGCATGGACCAGTTAATAACAATTCTATTTATTAGGCCCTATATTATATTATATTATATTTATTATATTATATTATTTTATATTATGTTATATTATGTTATATTATCCTACATTACATTATTACAGCCTATTATATAATTCATTAAAGCTGCTATGATGGCGAAGGAAATTATGGCTAGTGAAAAGGCCCAATGGCTAGTGAGTCAGGAAAACCACTAGCCAAAATGGCTGGTAAGCGAAAAAGTTAGTGTAAAGCACTGGTGTGTGTGTGTGTGTGTGTGTGTGCGTGTGTGTGTGCCTGCCTTGTTTTGATTGGTTCCCTCGGCTCCCCGTAATCTCTGATCTGGGGAAAGACACACAATGGCAGGAAATTGCTGTTGCCTTGCACAGCTGATTACCATGAGTCCTATTAACGGGTTGCATGGCAGCACTAATTCAATAAAGGAATTTGTGTGTGTGTGTGTGTGTGTGTGTGTGTGTGTGTGTGTGTGTGTGTGTGTGTGTGTGTGTGTGTGTGTGTGTGCGCGCGCGTGTCTGTGCGTCTCTGTGCGTGTGTGTGTGTGTGTGTGTGTGTGTGTGTGTATGTGGGGGTGCGTGTGTGCGTGCGTGTGTGTGTGCGCGCGTGCGTGTGTGTGTGTGTGTGTGTGTGTGTGCATGTGTGTGTGTATGTGTGTGTATGTGTGTGGGTGTGTGTGGGTGTGTGAGTGTCTGTGTCTGTTTCTGGCTGTGCCTATAATCCGTAGTCTCAGTTGACAAGGGAAATCACTACAGAACATCCTTTGCACATGCACGGTCATAATAGATATTGTGTGTGTGTGTGTGTTTGTGTGTGCGCACGCGCGAGCAATGTCGGATGGAGGCCTGATGCAGGCACGCAACAAACATTAACATTCTCACCCGTCGTAACTGCTGACGATAACGTAAAAAAAGCAGTGATAATATGGTATTGAAGGAACATTATGAACAGAAGATTCGGTAGCACTTTATTTTAGGGATACATCTATTAGCACTAATACATACAATGTGCCTGTATAAGTAACTTGTAAGGCATGTACAAAGCAAAATCAAACATTTGTTAGGCATGTATTCGCAAATGTCTTGTACAATATGGGATTTATTACCAATTTAACCTTAGTAAGGACCTAGTAGGCCTTAGCGTTTGCTTAGTACATGCCTTACAAGTTAATTATGCAGGCAAATTAAGGATGAATCACCGCACACTGGTATCTTTGCTGATAGTTTATTTGGTGAACAACCTACCTTAGAGAAAAGGAGTGCCGGCAGGTGAGAAGAATGTTGAAGGTGATGCTACAGTGTACACATAGAGTAAAAAAAACCCATAAGAAAAAAAAAACCCGTAGGCACTTTGACATTCTCTCTTGAAGACGTCTTGACCCTGCTGAAGATGTCTTGACCCTGGGCTGTTACTTGTGAAGCTGTTTTTCCTTTTGAGAATATATTTATTATTTTCTGTTTTTTATTGTTTTATTTTTGAGGCACACATGAGAGAGATTTGACCAACCTCTCCACCCTAGTCACCTCCAAGTCAACCACCCACACACTTGTCTCATGGTGCTTAACCGGTATCTGTGTGTGTGTGTGTGTGTGTGTGTGTGTGTGTGTGTGTGTGTGTGTGTGTGTGTGTGTGTGTGTGTGTGTGTGTGTGTGTGTGTGTGTGTGTGTGTGTGACTTGTGTCTTCTTCAGATACACAAAGGTTTGTTCATAGTCTTCATCTCTTCGCCTTCCTAGCCACCCACTCACCAATCTGATCAAGCAATGGTAGTCACGTACCTGTGTGTGTGGGTGCGTGCGTGCGTGCGTGCGTGCGTGTGTGCGTGCATGCGCGCGCACGTGTGTGCGTGTGTGCGTGCGTGCGTGCATGCGTGTGTGTGTGTGCAGTGCAAGCATATGTGCATTCCCACGTCTGTGTATGCATGCGTACGTGGCGTGTGTGTACTCACCCACCTGATGCCGCCATGGTGTTAAGTGTGTGTGTGTGTGTGTGTGTGTGTGTGTGTGTGTGTGTGTGTGTGTGTGTGTGTGTGTGTGTGTGTGTGTGTGTGTGTGTGTGTGTGTGCGTGCATTTGCGTTTGTGTGCGTGGCTGGCGTGTGTGTGTTCTCACCCACCTGATCATGCCGTGGAGTTCAGTTCACCTCTGTGACTCGAGAGCAGAACCAGCACCAACTGGCAACTGGTGACTCATCCTCTTCACTGTTCAACTCTTTACTTTTCCTCTACTGTTGATCTCTCTCTCTCTCTCTCTCTCTCTCTCTCTCTCTCTCTCTCTCTCTCTCTCTCTCTCTCTCTCACACACACACACACACACACACACACACGCACACAAACACACACTCCAAATCATATTAAAATACAACTCTCTCTTTCTCTCTCTCCCTCCCTCTCTCTTTCTCTCTGTTTCTCTCTGTTTCTCCCCCCCCCTCTCTCTCTCTCTCTCTTTCACTCTTCAGTAGCCTATTAAGGCCTACATTTCCTCTCAATTTCTACCCTGTCTGCTTATGTTCTACTGCCGATACTAAGTTAGTGTCTAAATATACCACATCTTGCTTGCGACTGAATCTCCAACTCCTTCTACTTCTATTTCTCAGTGCTCCCCCTCTCTCTTTCTGACAGCAATAAAAGCATAAATAATTGCTGAAGAGGAAAAAAGAGTTGTGTACTTCGTATCAATATGCATATCCTATAGTAGAGTTGGATATCCTATTGTAGAGTTGTCATTTTTCGTGATTGAACTACTCTGACTCTCACCTCAGAGACTTTATTGGTCCCGACGGACGTTAAGGTATTTAGAGCATATAAACGTTAACTGTCATCACTGTCTTAACAGTCATTTTCGCACAAAGCTATCCATCCATCCAGACATACAGACAGACAGACTGACGGAACAGATAGTTCCAGAACACTTGTTGCCTGGCAGAATATTTCTTGTCACAAGCTACTCCACAGACCATCTGGCACCTCCCATTGGGCTGGAAAGATTAGCACAATACTGGTGTGATACAATTCAGCAGTCTATGCTAAGCTAATTCCTTGCCATAATTGCTTGTGAGTAAAACTGTTCACCTCCAAAAAGCCAATCACACAAAAGAGTGCCTGAATGGGTCTTGAACAGCAGCAAACATGGATATCACTGTTGCCTTTGCTCTGTGTTCTTCTTTTTAGCGGCTGTCATATTTGTACAGTGTTGACAATGTGGTACAGGAGATGGTGCAGTGGTTTTAGTTTCTACTGAGTCACATTGAGTTTGGTTGCAAAATGGCTTATATGCATTTTGGAACATTTTGAGAAATTGACATTGTTATATTGTGCATTGCATTACATTGCATTGCAAAATGCATTTTACATAGATTTAAAAGCATGTTCTCAAAATCTCAAAAAATATTTCAATGGCAATTCACTCTGAGACGAAAAGTATTTTCCAATAACAAAATTCAAAAGTAAAAAAATTACATTGAAGTCATTTTGTAACAAAACTTTTCAATCACTGTTGGCTGAGTTGCATTTATCTCTCCTTTGCTGTCTCTCATCCCTCACTAACAGTTTCATTCTCCCCCTCTCTTCTCGTCTTCAGGTGAAGCAGATCATGGAGGAAGCTGTTACTAGAAAGTTTGTCCATGAAGACAGCAGCCATATTGTCAGCTTCTGTGGTGAGCACTTTCAAATGCCTTCTTACTGTAAGGGCTTCTGCACATTGGCTTCGACAAAGTGCTGAGCACTGCTCCGCAAAAGTTAGATTCCATTGTTTTCAATAGAACCCCGCACACCGGCGCCAATGTCCGCAGACATTCGCCAATGTCGGACAGCAATTAGAGACGATTTCTATTTTGTCTGCGCCGCCCATTGACTATCAATGCTATGTTCGTGTGAAATTGGGTTTGGGGATCCGAATTCTGTTTGAAGCGAAAGTGCTCCGCAGTGCTGTCGGAGCCAATGTGCGGCCGGCCTAAGAAAACAACTGGTGACTGGTGGCTAATGTGCCTTCTCTGTGTGTGTGTGTGTGTGTGTGTGTGTGTGTGTGTGTGTGTGTGTGTGTGTGTGTGTGTGTGTGTGTGTGTGTGTGTGTGTGTGTGTGTGTGTGTGTGTGTGTGTGTGTGTGTGTGTGTGTGTGTGTGCTTATATCAATCACAGCATTTCTACAGCATTTCGGTGTTAGCTTAGATATCATGTTATTGAGATTCTTGAAAAAGCCTCAGGTCAAAATGGGGTTTTAATTAATCACTGGCATCGGACGAAGAGAGACGTCCTGTTGCACATTGTTATTCCCTTCAAGATTGAATCCTTCT